>NW_021319036.1:118556-200538 GCF_001605985.2 Dendrobium catenatum
TAATCCTGATTCACCCATTGCATGGAGGGCAAGTCGTCATGCACTTTACACCTTATTGGCAGGTTGATCTCTTAAAAGAGGTTATCCCCGAGTACAAAGCATTTGTTTATCTTTCTAGATGAAGTTTGATTCTCATTAATATATAAGAAGCTTATAGGGAATCTACGTGGAAGGCTGCAGTTAAGGAAGAAATTTATGCACTAAAGAAGAACGCGTGAAATTTATGCACTAAAGAAGTTCAACTCAATTCAAGTGCTACTTTACCTGTATGCTAATCTTGATTGATCACTACAGCAATTAGATGTCAAAAATGCATTCCTAGATGGTGACATGAAAAAGAGGTGCACATGGAGGTCTCGCCAAGATTCAAGACTCATGAAAACAATGGCTAGGTAAGCAGACCGCACAAGTCTCTATATGGCTTGAAATCAGTTCTGGTTCAGTAATTGACAAAAGTAGTAAAGAAGTATGGGGTTTTTCAAAGTCAGACAGTCCACATCATGTTCAAAGCTTTTTGAAAGCCAACTTACAGTCCTATGTCACGAGAAAAAATGGAGATGCAGGAAAGAAAAGCCTTAGGTTGCCAAAGAAAGATATCAGAGACTCATGGGTAAACACATTTATCTATCCCACACAACAAGAAAAAGAAAATGAAAGTAAATCATTACTTTTGATGAACACCTCAATACCCTGCTAGGAAATAGATGTATTAGATCTGGTCTATGTTAAGAAACATAGAGATAGACTTTAAAAGATTTGGTTAAAAAGTATTAGAAAATATATTTTTTTTATCATGCTATAATTCATCACTCACTGCATTCATATTCGCGTCACGATTTCTATTCCATACACATAAATGATGTATATTAGTAGAGATAAAGTATAATTAAAAACTAAGGTTAAGCAAATAAATGGACAATTAAATTTAAGAGGATTTATATACATACCACACAATTTGTATATACTAACATGTCTAATGCCTAAAATTTGATATTTACATAACATCAAAATCATAAAATCACATAAAAAATACTGCTAACATTAACTTTTTTTAGTGAAAATGCCTTTTCATATATATATTTTTCTATGCAATTATGATAAAAAGTGCTATATAACTAAATAATAGAAGGTTTAAGTGTTGGATATGTAAATACATAATGTGGTAGGTATATAAATTCATATTACATTTAATTCTATTTTTCTAATAGAGTTATGTTTTACGAGAATTTTACAAGGGATGACAGTTTTTACATTTCAGAAGTATTACATTTCAGAAGTATAAAACTAAACTAGTTTTAAACTACAGAGTAATAAGTTAAAATAAATAATCAGGGTTAAAATCAAAGGAGCGTAAAATATGAATAAGAAACTTCAAAAACACTTGGAGAATACAGTAGAATGATTGAAAATAAAAAGACAGATTATTTACCCTGCTTCCTCTCTCTATGGAGTCATCTGGAATGAAACGAATTTCAGGAGTCAAACGTAACTTCATACGCTTCCCAAGTTCACTCCGGACATACTTAGTTTTTGCCTTTAGTCCAGCAATAGCCACCTCTTTACCTCTTTCATCTCCAAATACAGATACATATACCTTAACAACCTGCAATGAATGACAAATAAAAGGAACCAAGCGGTCGGAAAAGCATGATTTTATTATAACAGCAAACACTAAATTCGTCAAATGATAACTTCAATGCATAAAGACAAATAGATGAAAGCCGTGCTAAAACAACAACATAGCATATGACCCAAAATAGTATCCTTTTCAATTCAATCCTGACCTGTACATTTAACTGAAATTAACTAAAGCCAATTTCATGAATATCAAGCATGTAATGTTCAGTAGTCAAAAGTTTTGTTAATTGGCATATAATGTTCAACATTCAACAGCTTTGTCAACTAAATATAGCTCTCCATTAGGGGAAAATGGGAAAATGGGAAATTATTATCTGAGGAGTCCGGACGGGGTGAACCATCCGAATTTACTGCGTATTTTGTGAGTATTTATTGTGCATTTTCAAATAAGCAATAAATACTCACAAAATACGCAGTATGAGTATTATTGAGTATCTTGTTAGTATTTGCCGAGTTTTTTGTGAGTTTTTTTTTTCTTTTTGAGTACTTTGTGAGTATTTGCTGATTTGATGCATATTTTGTGATTATTTACTGCGTATTTGAAAATATACAGTAAATACTCACAAAATACGCATTAATCCGAACGGCTCTTCCTATCTGGACTCCACACAAAATAATTTCCCCTCAATTAGGAAAAATTATTAGGTGCGGAGTGCGCACCATCCGCACAAGCACTGGGTACCTAGTGGTACCCAGTGGTATCGAGTGCGGGTACCGCTAGGTATCCAATGCTTGTGCGAACGGTTCTTCCCGTCCGCACTTCGCACTAATAATCTCTCCTCCATTAGAAACTGTTGGCCTTCCATGGATTTTGCATTATCCGAGACGTCAAGAGATGCTATAGAACCCATTGTCATAAACCTCATTTACATCAAGGCTTGCTCAACCAATTACCACTTCCATATTCCATGGTTTACATCAGATTCAGTGCATCATTGGTTGCATGTAAGTGACATATTAGCAGGCTAAGATAGACTACAATGGTTGTTCAGTTGACAAGGGGAAGTGGGAAGTTGAGTTTGCCTTTTGCCCCATAAAGTTATATAAACAACTTTCAGACATTTGGTTTCAGCGTTATATACTCGAAAGGCAATTCCAAAATTTTGAAAGCAGTCGTAGGTATTATAAATACTTTATTTTAAAAAAAATTGGATAGCAGCTCTCTTATAGCTACCACATGCTAGCATATCTAATTATAAAAAGCAGCTTTACACCATAGATATTTGTACAATAGCAAGAAGTAGTAGCAAAATAAAAATATGACAGCAATCTAAAAATCAAAGCCGGGAGAAATTTGCTCTAAAAAGACCCTAAATATGTTAATCTCATATAAGCATACAGAACATTATTTATTAGAAGATGTATTATAACAAATGTATCTTCATAGAGGTTTAGATGCAGATGTACAAGCATCAAGCATGTGCATATATATACATTCTTACATAAATACATTCATATTAACAAAAAAAGGCCCCCACTTTGGTTTGGATTGTCATTGGATCGAATCATAAAATATTCATCTTTGTATTGCAAGGATAAGTCAACGTACATTAACAACTCTCCAAACCTCATACGCGTGGGAAGCATGAGCAGATCCACATGGGGGAACCAAGCGCACAATCCTCATTGGCTCGAATTTATTCCACTTTGTTACTGTTATGCCGGTCCAGCATGGACCGGCTCAACCTGGACCGGCCCAGCCGGTCCGGGTTTTCTCCAGGCGGAGACGGCCCAAAGACCAGGCGGAAGGAGGAAAGGGGGCTGGGGTGGGGTCCACTTGCAATTCAAACATGGTTTAAGTGTTTTTGGAGGGAGAAGGAAGGGTAGAGAAGTCCTTTTGCTTTTATTTTGTATTAGATTGTATTAATAGGGAGTTATGAGAGGATTAGGTTTTCATCTTGATTTTGAAAGGAGTTTTGTGTTCTAGGTTTTCTTGCTTGGGCTCTTGGCGTGGCCGGAGATTGTTGGAGAGTTGTTCTTCCTCTCGAATTGAAGAACATTGTATCTTGCTTTGGTTTTTATCATCTACTAAGGAAATACAATTATTTGCTATTGTTTTTCCAAAGTTTTCTCCCTTTTCTCTCAGCTTTTCCATTGATGGTGGCTGTTTTCTATTGAAAACAGTGAAATATTGGTGAATCGGGGAAGATCCGATAGGAATCGCTTGGAATATTCAAGTGGTACCTATCAGTTACCCAATTGAATGGCTTAACTCATCTTTCATCCCTCTTTATTTCAGGGCTTAGGATCAAAGGTTTGGCAAAAATCAAGACTTGAATAGCCAAATCTCAAAGAGAGTCAATCATCAATTTCAGTTGTCAAATTTGTAAAAAGAACATAAAAGAGTCTATTGTAAGGTATTTATTGTTTCTTTGTAAAAAGGAGGGCTCTTTTGGTATTTATTGTTTATTGTTTGTTATAGGTAGTAGGGTTTATGTTATGTTTTGTATAAAAAAAATTTATTTGATGGTTGCTATATTTTTCTTTTGGGAGGATTCCTATCGGCGTCGAGGTTGTTTGGAAGAGCCGACCTATCCCTCGAATTGTAGATCACATGTATCTTGTTTTTCATATTTAAGTTATAATCTAAAATCAGCCATTATTATTATTATTTATGCAATTTTTTCGATTATTCGTTTGTTGTTTTTGTCTCCAAGGTATATCAAATTGATTTTCGAGCACTTTTTTGGGACCCATGGAAACAAAGAAGGTGGAGGCGTTGGAAAGTAAGATGGAGCAAATCAAATCCGGCGTGGAGTAGGAGTTTTCATCCAAGGAAGGAAGGTTTTCATCCAAGGAAGAAAGGCTTTCTAGCCTAGAAAACATGATGAGGAAGTTGATCAAGATACAATCGAAGGCTTCGCCGGCTATTACTTGGGTTGAACTAAAGAGAAAGAAAATTCTGGAGAAGATGATGAGAAAGCTCTTGGAGATGCAATCAAAAACTCCACCAGTGATTTCGATGGCTAACCCTAACCAAGATTTATCTGAATTCCCTTGGCTGAATCTAAGGGAAAGGAGATCGGACAAGAGGAGTTTGACGAGGAGAGTTTCGTGCATCAAGAGCCTCCTCCTAGGGCTCTGATAAAGGGTGGATCTGGGTTTCTGAAAGGGGGGACAACAATGAGGGAATTGTGTGGTGGAGGTGGCGGGGGTGGCCGGCCATTATGGGAGACATTTCGGGCAAGGGGAGTGAGTGACCGGAGATATAGGGGGTCGAGCTGAATCATGGGATCGTTTCATGTAAGAACAGATCGAAGAAATGTGAGAGTCCCACCCTTGATATACAAGGGAAACATGAAGGGATCATGAAAACCGCTACATTGGAGGAGGAAGAAGCAATTGGGGTGGTAGCAATCATAGGGTGAGGAAGTTGATGCCAATATTTAAAGAGAAGGATACCTATGGGTGGGTGTACCGGGTAGAGATGTATTTCATGGTGAACGGGTTAAATGAGAAGGAGAAGTTTACGGCTACAAGACTATGTCTAGAGGGGAAAGCTCTAGCTTGGTTCCAGTAGACGATAGCATGGTCATTAACTGAGCAGCTGAAGAAAGCCATGAATAACATTCCATCATTCCACCTTGAGGATAAGGTGCGTCTTTGGGGGGAGTATTGTTACAGCTGCAGGCCAAGGAAGGCTGGATCGGCTGGCCTAGCAGGCAATTGAGGGGGCAGAACCTAGAACCAAATCCATGGAGATTTTGGCCCCCCTTTTGGGGACCAATAAAGCAATAATTCATTATGTTAGCAGGGGAATTAAGAAAGAAATTAATTAGGGAATGATCTCATATTTAAATTCAAATATGAGAGGGAAATTTATAATGAAAGAAGGCTAATTTGGAGGGGATTAATTATAAGATGTTTCCTAATTAAAGAGAGCTAGTTTGGGGGCTGATTTGAAGGGGATTAATTATGTGATATTTCCTAATTGAAGATGGTTAATTTGGAGGAGATTAATTAGGATATGTCATAGGAAATACTTGAGTTCGCAAGTAATCCTAAGGGAATACTTGAGTTCGCAAGCAAACCTATCACTAATTGGAGAAAAAAACAATGAGAATTCCGCAAAATCTGGGCGAAATCAGCCCCAAAACAATAGATTGCAATAAGAGAAACAAAGCAAATCCAACACGAAAGCAAGATACAAGTGATCCTCAATTCGAGAGGAGGATCGCCTCTCCCAAATCTCTAGACAAGAGAGTCTAGAGCCCAAATGCCAAGAAACCTTAATTCTCAATCAATCAAAACATGAATCTCCCTAATTCCCTCATCCCCTTTAGTACAAGATCTTTCCTAATTTAATTTCCCTCCTAAACCCTAGTCTCCCCACTCTGTTTGAATTTTCAATTAATTGGAATAGTGGGGCGGGCTGACCAAGTAGAGGAGCGGAAGTTTCCGCCTCCTATAAACCAGCGGCCCTTGGGCCGGCTGGTTGTTGACCGGTTCCTTGTGAATCGGTCTAACAAGATGTTTCCAAATTGAGAAAAGCAAATTTGGGGGAAGATTTGGGATGGGATTGGGGGAGGGCTGTTTTGGTATTTGTTGTTTATTGTTTGCTATAAATAGTAAGGTTTATGTTATATTTTGTATGTAGAATTTTATGTGAGGTTTGTTATAATTTTCTTTTTATGAGGGTTTCCTAGCAACGTCTAGGTTGTCTGGGAGAGCAAATCTACCCCTCGAATTGTAAATAACATGTATCTTGTTTTTCGTATTGAAGTTATAATCTAAAATCAGCCATTATTATTAGTATTTTTGCAGTTTTTTTATTATTTGTTTGTTGTTTTTGTATCCAAGGCGTATCAGAAGTATACCTTCTATGGGATCTTGACCGGGGTTTTCATCTCACTTTGTAGGTTAAGTCCCCATCTTTTCATCATTTGATCACCTCCTTTTATGCCTACCTTAGTTATGAAGCATCTTATGGCTCTATCTTTGCACATAAAGTTAGATGAGGGTCTGGGCTTCTTAATTTCTCACAATCAAGTACTAAGTCCCGTCATGGGATTTTTTATCACATGGTGAAAATACTTTTAATACCCATCCATTAGCCTCAAATTCTAGAGCCCATTTTTATTCTCAAGATGTTCTACCACCTTCATCCTCTATAGAACCCTAATAGGGCCCATTCTGACTTTGATCTAACCAAACTCATATAAATCCTATCAAATTTAAACAAAAACATTGACTCCTCAATCAGGTGTATTCTCAACATGGCGAATATGTAATTAATTTTAGAGGTTTTCTCCTTAGAAAAGTTTTGACTCCTAATAGAAGAAATCTTTGTGATAAATACACTCAGTATACCTCATATTAATATCCACGAACCTATAAAGTGCATTAATCAACAAATTATTGACATGTTGGCTACCATGGCTATTATGACCACACAAATTCAGACTCTACTAAGAGATAGACTAGAACCTAGCAAGTTCTGGCCAGTTTAGCAGGTTCAGGCTACAGTACATCCTTCTATGCTACTATTTTTTCTCCAATTCATCTCAATAATCAATAGATTCTCTTACAATTGCTCATGCCAGTCAATTACAAACATTGGTTGATTATAGAGTTGAGGCAAACATTATTGCATAGCCTATAGATGATTAGATTCAAAAGGGAATACCATAACCAAAGCATTACGAGTTAGTTCCTATCCTAAGCGTTTTGTCTAACCACAAATAAAAGCAGTTTGACAGGGCAGGCAACCTTAGGCAGTGCTTCGAGTAGTGCTTTGTGACTAGTCTAACGGTATTTGCCTTTAAATGGTTGGCCAAAGTACCCAAGAACTCCATACATACATTTCCCAGTTAGAAGAGTAGTTCGTCAAAAAATTTACAGGTGCTCAAAAGTTACTGTGGTTGATATTTGTTATGACCAGGAGGAAAAAGTTGAAGTCCTTATTTAATTATATTTTGAGGTGGCACAACTTGAACATGCAGTTGAGCTTATTAAGAACATCAAGAGAACTACAACTGTATTTTAGAAGTTCTCCTCCATCAAGTCACTTAAGAAGCTTCTCAAAGGTAGCCAGTATTTCAAATTATGAGGTATATTTGGTATCACCCAAGGCATATAAGTCCTCTAATTCTTCTGGCAAATTCAAGAAGGTGAAGCTTTCTCCAATGTTAACAAGCCAAAAAATCAAAAAGGACATGCAGCATATGCAATAGCTGAAAAGGATAAAAATATGGTGGTTATTGTTGAGCCTATGCCTCCAAGGCAGCCAAAAAAAGTCATTTACAGTTGAAGAGAAAAGGAATCAAACATATCCATTCAGAAAGGATTGTTTAAGCAAGATCTTTAAGAATCTAAGGAAACAGAGAATGGAGCTGTCCCCACCTAAGAAGCCAGAGCAAGTGGGCAAGACAAAGGATCCCACCAATTTTCCTTTTCATGAAATCCTAGGCCAAACCGTTGATGAGTGATTTGTATTCAAAGATTGGCTAGATTTTAAGTTTCTTTCTGCGGAGATAGACATCCCTGAGGATTATATTACTAATGGGACTAGGGGGAAAAAAAAAAGGCAGTGTCTACCAAAGCTGTATCACATGATGTATCCTTTTTCTATTGAAATGAATGATGATTTAGTTGCTTATATTATTTCTTATTCAATATTTGTACTAGTACTTATAAGATTAAGTTTGAAGATTCACCCGCACCTTCCTCTCAATGAACTAAACAAAGAAAGCATGGCTTCCATAGGGTCCACATCACTCCAAAATTTGAAGAAGTGGGATAAATTCAACTCAGTGGCAAAATTATGCCACCTCTAGCTCCAAAAGTCACATCTACAGCTATAGATAAGGGTAAAAATATTATTATTCAGGAGGATGACATTCACCCTCAACCTTCGTCTGCAAAGGAGAAAGGACAGCCTGCACCTTACATTGTGGACTATAACATCCTTCCTCATCTGCAGAAGCTTCCATCAATGCTCAGGATATATGATCTATTAAGCTTACTTTACAAAAGAGTCTATGGATAAAGCTCATTATCTTAAAGAGGTTCTTAAAATTATATTTTCAGATGAAACCCCTTGGATATTATAGAGCACAACCGCCCTCTTTATGCCACAGCCCAGCTTAGTGGAAGTCAATTGAACCACATTAGTCTTGATCCTGGTTCTTTTGTGAGCTTGATCAACATGAAGACTTGAGATTCTCTTTTGTTGGATATACAAAGTTTATGTTCTAACAGCTTATGTTACGTGGATATCATGAAAAGGGGCAAAGATCACTTGGATCCATCAAAATATCACCATTGTTTTGTTTCCTACAGGGCTTTATTTGGAGGGTCATAGCCATATGAACAAGAGATGGTTCGATCTACACTTCACCACAGCATAAAATATATGCATGCAGGTATCAAATACCATAATACAAGTGACATTCCTCCATTTAAAATGAATGAGGTGGGCATTTATGATAATGTTGAGTATTATCTACCAAAGAAATAGACATCTCCTCCTCTTTCCTCTCTCCAAAGGTATCAACATGTCACACCACAGCCATTCAAATGCCCTCCTCAAAAAGTAGGAAGAGTGGCTAATTGGGCTGACGGTAGGGTGAGGTAAAGGAAGAGGTTGTGATAAAAGATAGACCTGAAAGATACATAACCTTCCTAAGCTTCCTATAGCATGAGTTCACCTTGAAATAAATTCTAACAGTTAAAATGATACAAATGTTTACTTGATGCCAGCTCAAGTTAGAAAAATAACTTTGATTTCTGGTAATTCAGAGGATGACGGCCTACTAGGTCCAAATGATAAATCAATAGTTGTAATTTACTGCATGGCACATCTCCACCTTTATGATGATAGCATTCAATTGAACCAAATTCATCACACCAAATCAAAGATTTGGCACCTCTTAGGGGGCAATTAGTTGAGGAGTTGCACTCATTCTACAAGAGAACAATATCAAAAGGGAGACATCTTTTATCATCATGTCGATTCTACTTTTAATAATGATACATATGTAACCAAATTTGATCTTGATTATGACAATATAATCAAAGATGTTCTTGCTTCATGGTATTTTATCCCTTTCTAGATGTTACATACAATATGCTTATCTTGCTAGTACCTGCCCCTCCAAATAAGCCAAGCTATGCATAAAATTATGAACCTATAGTTTCCCATAATGGGCAAAGTATAGGTTATATCTCGAGTCCCAAACCACATATTACTACATGAATGGATGTTAGTAGCTCTCCTAACTTTTTTTTTTTGTTTCTGATGAGGAAGACGTAGGTGAGAATGGTTTTCAATCAACTTAGAGTTCTTGATTTCACACGTAGTAAGTCTCGTTGTTGGATTTTCTCCATCACATGGAAGAAATACCCTTCATGCCCATCCATTAGTCTCATAGTTTAGACATACTCTTGGCACTTATGGTATCCTATCCCCTTCATCCACTATAAAACCCCAGTGAATATAAATCCTAAAAAATTTGAACATAAGCATTGGCTCGTTAATCAAGAGTATTCTTGGATACACCCAAGATGTAATTAACCTTAGAAGCTTATTCCTTTGAGAAAGATAGACCCCTAAATTAAAATAAACTCTGTTTGTAGCTATATTCCTTATGGGGGAGATTTCAATGATAGATACACTCAATATAACTTTTGTTGATTCCTTCAGGCCTAGAAAGTGCATTGATCAACAACAATTAACTCTTTACTACAGCACCACAAACATCTTTTGAAGCCCAATTTAACGCAAAGATGTCTTAGATTCAAGGCTTTACTAATACAAGATTGGGATAAGATGCACAAAGAAATACACCAAATATCAAAATTCACAATCTTCCAACTCCTCAGCAAGGAAAAACTATATCATTGTTGATGCAAAAATCACAAGGAGTATAAAATCATGCCAAAAAATAATCTAAAGATCGCAAAATCTTGAGATTTATAAAAAATCCAACAAAAACAACAACAACAACATCAAGCCTTTGTCCCACTACGTGGGATCAGCTACATGAATCCTTTTTCTCCATTGTATGCTACTAAAAGTCAAATTCTCATTTAAGTCTAATAAAGAAAGAGTAAATAAAAATAACATAGCGATTAGGATTTACATCGTATAAAAAAAAAAAGAGAGTTGACCAAAACTTAATTATGCAGGCATAAGCAGCACAAATTATTTTGATAAAAAAAATTAAAGGTAAAAATCACCACTTAAAAATATCTAAGTTTTACACTAGTAAAAGGATAAACATGCACCCTAAATTTCCATCAATACTCACATCACATTACAAAAAAAATTTGCATCCATCTAGTACACACTAGTTTAAGAGGAAACATTACACTTTATAGATGCTAAAAATATAATACACATTCTCGTCAAAAACTATTCCTCTTAATTCAAAATATTTAAACAGGACAATAAGGTTTTTGTTCAATATGGACAAAAAACAAGTCTCAATTCAATGTAAACAAGATTTTTAATCAACTTCACATTCTACAACATTTAATGATTATGAAATAGTTATTTTATGCACTGAAAAAGATAAATCAACAAGATTATGTTTCAAATTGGAATATACTTAAATAGAACGTGCAATCTCATAAGAATGGAATTATATAGCAATCTCTTTAATTTAGTTCACAAATTCACATAAGCATATAGTCAATTTAGTCGAAGTGATTAGATTTTCTAAAATTGGAAGAGATAAGAAAATAAATGTATTAGTTACTGGCAATCAATCATTTTTATAAATTAAGCAGATAATGAAACTGAAGAAGAGTATTTTGATGAAACTGTAAATCCAATTTTCTCTCAATTTAGATTAAGATTACATCTAGAAGTAGGTATTACAATTTTTACCAGTGTTGAATAAAATTAACGATAACATAGATTAGTATTCAACTTTTCATAAATTAATTTTGTATCATCATGAGAATGATACTTTTCTCATCTTATATCGCATGATCGGCATGTGTACTTGCATATAACTAAAATAACCAAAGCTTAGCAATTTTTGTTGCCCCTACGAATGTCAGGACATGGGTGTTCAGATGTTGTTACATTTGTCAACCCCTATTGGGGCAAGGGTAATATCAATGCTTTAACATGATTCTAATGAATGGAGGCTTTCAAGAGGATCCTCAAGCCATTTCTTCAACTTTTGATGGCACAAAGAAGCTTTTCGCGCATCGAATGACTTTTCGGCTCATAATCATGCCTATGAGCATCAAGGAGGACCCCAGTACGAGAATACAAGCCAAGTTAACTAGCCCAAACCTAAGCTCGCTCTAATGTCACTGATGGGTTGAACTAGAAGATAGGGTTTGAGTCCTGATACGTCATCACAAAATCATCTTGACGATAAACTTTATATTTCTCTATCGCCGCGAATACTCCTGGACGTAACAAGTCCGAAGAAGGTGATTTATTCAAAAATAGGCTCCTATCAAGACTCTTGCAACTGTTCAAAATCCAATACTCTCTAAGTAAAACTATTTAGAGACTGAAGTACAAAGGCCATTAAGAAAAGAAGTTGCACGCATTTTTTTTTTATTCGAAGATGTCACAAAGCTAAGCCGTTGATATACGCCAATAGCATTGACCTTACATAGCAAACACAGATGAATCTAACAGCCCCTACGCACACGAACATGGTTTTCTGGCCCTTTTCAAATCTCTCTCCTAAGGACAAGATGAAGTCACGCGAACCAAATCAGTAAGATGCAACGATTCAAATTTGTCGATATCCATGACAAATCACTAAACGGTGGCCAAACGAAGCTAATTTTATCATAACCCAGTAATACTGAAAGGAAGAGCTATGAGGTTCGAAGAACCACCTGGAGGTCACCGGAAACCACAACGTCGCTGATTGTAGTGAGAGAAGAAAGGTAGCGGTCCGCGCCTAGAGACGCCTCGGGGAGGACTGCGTACTTGATGACCTTGTCGGTAAGCAGCATGTCAGAAAGCTCCCTTCTAATCTGCTTTGCCACCATCTTCACTCTCCTCTGATTTGCCATACATATGACCGCTACATTCCGCGACGGCAATACATGTCTCCAGCAGCCCCCATGAAGGTTCAGCCGGCGGTTCCCGGCAATGGAAGAGGAAAAGGAATAGGGGAAGAAAGAAGGTAAAGACGGCGGCGGCAGCCGATAGAGGCTTGGAATCGGCGGCAGCATCTTTCGCTCCGCTCCGCTAACGCGAGTAGAGGTAAGAAGATCTTTCACTTTAGATATGATTTTAATATGCGATTTTTACCTACATAACCCTTAATATTATTGAAAATACATATTTAACCCTTAAACTTTTATATTTACTAATATACCACCTAAAATTCATCTTTTAATTAATTCTAACATTCCGTTTAAAACTTTTGTCAAAAATTACTATCAACAAATGTCTTCCCCGTTAATGGTATCCTTTCACAATGAATACAAGTATCTCATCACTTCAATGGAGTGGTAGAATAGAAAGAAAATAAGATTTTATGTGGTATATTAGTAAATATAAAAGTTTAGGTATTAAATATGTATTTTTAATAGTTTTAAGTGTTATGTATGTAAAAATCCATATATTTTATTATAATAAATACTGATGTTATTGAATTTATTTTATGCTATAAAATAATAATAATAATAATAATAATAATAATATAGAATGTTACCAAACAGTTTTAGGATTTAAGCCCTTCAGGATTTTCGAAATCCAGATTTAGCCTATTTATGAAATACTACTTAAATCAATTTTTGGATGCTACCAAACAGCCCCTTAATATTGGTTGTAGACTATCTAACATAATTTTTATTTTTTTTTTTTCATCCAAGTTTAGGACAAGCCAACGATAATATTGAGCTATATATATTAAATTTTATAAATTTTAATTTGATTCTAGTAAAAAAATTGGCCATTATTTCTTGACCCAATTTAATTTTATATATGATTGCTTTAGGACAAAATTTATTTATAATTATTGGATTTTATTATTTTTCCCTAAAAAATATCAATCTAGAAGCATCAAATTTGACACCAAGCTTGTTTCAAATTCTTTGTAAGACATCAAGTTGTTTTTTAATAGTAATAAAATCATATTAGTTGTGTTAGAATATTTCTAGAGTTTATGAAAAGTTTATCATCATAGTCTATATGAATATTTTAGAGGTACAATTAAAATGCTTATAACATATTGAGACATAAAAAAATTTATATGAAAATTTTAAAAAAGTGGAAAAAACAAAGAAATACTCTATTATATGCATTTAAGATTACAAAAAATTTTCCTTTATAATAAGGATAATTAAGATATTAACTATAAGGAATGTCTCCTGCAATAGTGGTGGTGAGTGTCAGAAAGCGACGAAGTTGATAAGTATATGGTTGGAAAACAACATAATTTAGCATTGATCGACAACAGTTGGGGAACTTGTGTTAAAGAATGAGTGATGACAGGTGTTAATTGACTCCAAGTGGTGCTGAAAGAGCAACAATGATTGTTGGAAGACAGGTGGCCATGGTTGTTAGCGTAACGATTGTTTTCCAAAGTGGATGTTATGTTGTTTTGAGGAAGATTAATGGCAATTATAGTTTCAATGGATGTTGAGCAAAGGAGATCATCGGAGGAAGAGCGTTGTCGGTAATCTGCATCACTCAATGACAACAATAATCACTATCGAAAGTTAAGTTTTGGAATGTGGTTGGCATTGTTGTCCTCCTAACCTAAAGAATATGATGTGATCAAGAAAAGGCAAATGAGAATTCACACATGAAATCTCAAAGAAAATCTATTGGAATAAAAAACTCAAACATAATATCCTTCTATTAGTTTAGAAATAGTCAAATTCAAAGAGAGACCCACTTCAATTAGTTAAAGGATATTGAAGGCTTTACAAAAATTTGAGAGCAATCCCTTTAGTTACATGAATGACAATAAATTCAATGAGTGAATATCCATCAACAGGTTGAAAGATAGCATGCAATTGAAATAAACTTTAGAGAATACCCTTCAGTTAGTTGAAGGATATCCAAATTTGAAGAGGAAATATCTTCAATTAGCTGAAGGATAATCTAGATTTTATAAATGATAATTGATAATACACTTTGGCTAGTTGAGTGATAAAAATATCATATAAGTGAACATTTTTAGGATTAGTTAACTGATATTCCAACATTAAGGAAATAAAATTGACCACGATTTAGTCGGTTCAAGTTTAGTTTATAGCTTATGAGATTTCTTATTGTTTGGATATGGTGCATTTAATCTACTTTAGGAAATAAGACCTCAAAGACTTTAGACTTCAGAACTCTAATTTACTCATGTTGAGGTTTAATATGTCTTTAACAAGAGGTCATAAAGCCTTAAAAGGTGTAGTGGGCTAATAAACCGAGATTACAATACATTCATCAAAAGATTTCATTCCTTGACTTGAGTCCCGAGAGTTCCTTTACTTTGAGCATTAAGACCCATAGAGGGCTTTTCAGCACCTGATCTTAATGAATGATCATTAGGTGGAACTTTTATTATAATGGAGGTCACAAATAGATCTTATTAGTGTGTGGGGCTAACAAACTAGGCATTAGCCTATATCAAAATGGATAAATTCTAAGTTCAATAAGAATGCCCTCTAAGATTTAATGATCATTATATGGACAATCAAGATTAATTTAGGTATATAACATTCATGATTGGAATAATAACTAGTGACTTGAAATAGAAATGCCTTTCAATTAGTTGAAGGATATCGAAAATTAGAGTAAATACCATTCGGTTAGTTTAACGATAGCTCAAGATTGAATAAGAAACTCAAGAAGGATATTGTTCTGTAAGTTAAATAGTAACTATATTCAAAGAGGGAATAGCCTTCAAGTAATTGGAGGAACATTCAAAATTTAGGAAAAAAAATGCCTAAGAGAAATACACTTTAATTATCTAAATAATATCACATTTTGAGGAAGGAATACCTTTATCTAATTAGTTGAAGAATAACACAATATTACAAAATAAACTCAAGAGGAATATTAGCCAATTAGTTGAAGAATAGCCAATTTTAAGAAGGGAATACACTTTGATTAATTGACAAATTTTCCAAAATTAAAAAAAAAAACTCAAGCATAATATCCTTCAATTAGTTTAGGAATAGTCAAATTCAAAGAGAGAATACACTTCAATTACTTAAAGGATTTTGAAGGTTTTACAGAAATTGGAGAGCAATCCCTTTAGTTACATGAATGACAATAAATTCAATAAATGAATATCCATCAAATTGTTGAAAGATAGCGTGCAATTGAAATAAACTTTAGAGAAATATCTTTCAGTTAGTTGAAGGATATCCAAATTTGAAGAGGAAATACCTTCAATTAGCTAAAGGATAATATAAATTTTACAAATGATAATTGATAATACACTTTGGCTAGTTGAATGATAAAAATATAAGATGAGGGAATATTTTTTGGGTTAGTTGAATTATAGCCCAACCTTAAGGAAATAAAATTGACCACGATTTAGTAGGTTCAAGATTAGTTTATCGCTTCTGAGATTTACTATTATTTGTATATGGAGCATTTAATCTACTTTAGGAAATAATGCCTCGAAGACTTTAGACTTCACAACTCTAACTCACTCATGTTGAGGTTTAATATGTCTTTAAAGAGAGGTCGTAAAGCCTTAAAAGATGTAGTGGACTAATAAACTGAGATTACTGTTCCTTCACGAAAAGATTTCATTCCTTAACTTGAGTCTCGAGAGTTCCTTTGAGCATTAAGACCCGTAGAGAGCTTTATAGTGCCTGATCTTAATGAATGATCCTTGGTGAGGTGCGAGTGAAAGGGCGGCTGCTCAATGGGGATGCCAAGAGCAACCATCAAAGAGAGAGTTACTAGGATACATTCACATTGATCAAAGTGGGTAAATTCTAAGTTCATTGCAAATGACATTGAAGATTCAGTGATCTTTATAAAGACAATTAGCAATTTCAATATAAGAATACAACATTCATGATTGGAAGGATAATTAATGATTTGAAATAGAAAACCCCTTCATTCAATTGAAGGATACCAAAATTAGAAGACTAACTACATTTTGGTTAGTTGAAGGATGGTCTAAGATTGTGAATGAAACTCGAATATCCTTTAGTAAGTTAAATAATGATTAATTTCAAGGAAGAAATACCCTTCAATTAATTAGAGGAAAATTTGGAATTTGGAAACAACGCTAGAGAAGCATACCCTTCAATTAGTTAAATAATATTAAAATTCAAGGAAGAAATACCAGTATATTGGTTGAAAAATTACAATATTGAAAAATAAACTTGAAAGAAATGATATTCAATTAGTTATAGGATAGCCAAATTCAAGAAGGGAACAACTTTAGATTAATTGAATAATTTTTCAATATTTAAAAAAAAAACTTAAGTATAATATCCTTTTGTTAGTTGAAGGATAGTCAAATTCATGGAGGGAATATTTTATAATAAGTTAAAGAATATTGAAAGTTTAGCAGAAAATTCAAGTGTAATATCCTTAGTTAGGTGAACAATGATCACATTCAATGAATGAACATCCATTAAAATAACATTAGATGAATATCATAGCCCTGCATTGGGTACCCATACCCACAAACACCCAATGGGTATGGGTGGGTATGGGTAGGTACTCAACATTGATGATAATTTGATTTATATTGCTAATCATTATATGTTGCATATTATCGTAATCCTCACTACGTAGTATGCAACACATAACCGCATTGCCACCATGGTAAATTCTGATATGCGGCTTGAAAGTTTGCAGCCAGAGCAAAGCACAACAAGCCTCAAGTCCATTAGTCTAAGGTAGATTGCGTTCAAAAAGCATTGAAAGTGGATGTGTATAGGTAAATACAACATCCCGAAAGTCACCATGGGTGAGCGAAGCTCGCCCGTGCAAAGCGCGTTACCCAACCAGGACCCTATGTAGGACTTTGATGAATACCCATTAGCTAGTTGAAGGATATAGAAATTCAAATAGAAAACACCTTCAATTAGTTAAAAAATTTTAGAATTTATAATTGAAAAATAAAAATACACTTCTGCCAGTTGAACGATAAAAAGATCAAATGATGGAATATTATTAGTTAGTAAAAGAAACTCAAATGAATACCCTTTAGTAAATTAAATAATAATTAGATTTAAGGAGGAAATATCCTTCAATTAATTGTAGAATAATCCAAAATTTATAAATAATACTTGAGAGAAATACTCTTCAATAAATTAAATAATGTCAAATTTCGAAGAAGAAATTACCCTTATATTTAATGAAGAATATCACAATGTTGAATAATAATTTCAAGAGGAATACTATTCAATTAGTTGAAGCATAACCAAATTCAAGAAGGTAATACCCTTTGATTAATTCAAAAATACCACAATATTTAAAGAAAAACTCGAGCATAATATCCTTTAATTAGGTGAATAATTGTAAAACTCAACGATAGCCCAAGATTGTAAAAGAAACTCAAGAGAAAAACTCTTAAAGTTTAATAATAACTCAATTCAATGAGGAAATACCCGTAAAAAAAAACTTAAGAGAAATACTATTCAATTAGTTGAAGAATAGTCAAATTCAAGAAGTGGATATCCTTTAGTTGCCAAATTTTTGAAAGAAACTCAAGAGAAAAACACTTTGATTAGTTTAAGATAGTCACTTCAACAACAAAGCGCCCTTTGTCAATTCGACAAGGGAGCACCCTTTTGTGAAGATTAGTGATGTTATTTCTTCGACTATTCGAGCTTATATACTATGCAAATGAGTCAAATACGAACGAGCTGAGTTCTTAAGCTCAAGTTCAAAAGATCTTGTTCAAGCTCTATCACTCAATTGAATGCATTCCATATAAGAACAAAAAGCCAACTCAAACAGTCATTAGATGGCAGAAAAAAAAAGCAATGCAATGGCATAAATTACCATAAAGAGTCTGTACAACTTCAACATTCAATATTCATCATATAAACTAACATTACAACATGACATCCTTCCACCATCCGTCATCAATGGAGGTTGGCTCAAATGATCCTTCCAGGCCATCAACCTTAGTCCTTGTCCCTTCAGATCATCTGGAACATGATACATGGATAGTAGGTATGAGCATAAAATTCAATACAAAAAGCTTCTTTTGAGACAGCTTTCTTACTACTTTATGAAACCATTTTTTAGTACAAAAAATTTTAGAATTAGAAATTTTTGTACTAAAAAGTTGTTTTATACAACAGTAAGAAAGCTGTCCCAAACGAAGTCAAAGTCTGACATAAAAAGCAACGGGAAAAAGGAGTTGATATATATATGGATGATGAAACACAAACATATCATTGTAAGATACTCATAATAAAAAGTTTTCATCTATCAATTACACAAAACTAAATCAGCATTAACATCATCATCATTCAATCACAAGATTATAATTAGATCATTTTTGCAAGATTTTAAAAGCTTAATGATTCGTTTGAGATGGCTACAATATTTTATAAATATAACTATAAATTTTTATGGAAAAAATAATTTTTTCGAAGCTACTTTGAGTATTATGTTTTTTGGGTGAAAAGGTCGGATAATAATTTTCCTTGCAACTCACTATCTAGAAAATTTAGTCATCAAAAGCTGAAAAGCTGTTTTCCATCATAAAAATTTCTAAAAAATGGCAAAAAAAACAATGATCAAATGATGTCATAGCATTCTTAAAAAAACAATCAAAAAGTTGTCTCAAACATACCCTTAGTCCAATCATTAATTGTAACACAAACACATCCTTTTTCTAAGACTTCTAAATATTTCAAAGAATTATAACTATTCTTGCATTCATGTACAGTCACACAAACAGACACACAGATATATATATATATATATATATATGTGTGTGTGTGTGTGTGTGTGTGTTTGTGTGACTGTACATGTTTATCATGTCACATATCATAGTGACAACAATCATATATATGTATGTGTGTTTGTGTATATATATACGTACATATATATATGTATATATGTATATATATACATACATACAGACACACACACAACTTTTCTCTTACCAAATCATTATCATGTCACATATCATAGTGACAACAATCATTAATCACACATGTTTAATATGGATTCAACATATCCACTTGTATGATGGCATAAATTATAAATCAAGTGTAAACATATAGAAATCAACAAGAGAAATATTCAATCATGGATCATACTCATAAGCTTCATCATACGCCTCATTGAACATAGATAACACATCACTCATGCAAGCAAAGAAAGTTCTTGCCGACTTTGTTAAGGCAAAGCTTGCCTGCCAAAATGCAGGAGATATTCTTAATATAACCTCTTCCAACGCATTCTCCCAAAGCTTCACACAAGCTCTCAACACTCAAAATACTGAGTAAGCGCCTCACCTCAATGTACAACAATAACAACAAGCCTTTAATCCCCTACGTGAGATAGGCTAAGAATCCTTTTTCTCCATTGGGTCATGTTAAGAGTCAAATTCTCATTTAAATCTAATAAAGAAAGATCATTTCTAATAATTTCTAACCAAGACTTCTTAGTTCTATCTCTACATTTCTTAACATAAGCCAAATCTAATACATTTACTTTCCTAATTGGATCATCAGAAGGCCGCCATTTTATGTAACAAAGTCATCTAAGGCGACTGTCTCTAATCTTATATTCCACTGAAGCTATTCCAACCTTTTGACGTATATGCTTGTTAAGTATACTGTCTCTAAGAGTAAAGCCACTCATCCACCTGAGCATCCTCATCTCTACAACACTTAACTTAATATTAAGCTTCTCTTTTAAGCACCTCACCTCATTGTAAACCACTAAAATCAAATCCATAGAATCCTTATGCCATTGCATGAGACAACATAGGACAACGTGTGGAAAGCTAGAACAAGCTCCATCATGCACTCATCTAATCCCCAATTTCCAATAGGAAGCTTCCAAGCATTAGGCTCAATCCCTTGTCCCAAATGGCAATTCAAAAATTAGCATATACTTAGAATCCACCTTGATCATATATACAATTGAAAAATTGCCTACACAATCCTAAAAGAAATTATAGTAGAATTAATATATATATATATATATATATATATATATATATATATATATATATACAAAAGTTCCCATCGCATATATGTAGACTAAAATTAACATGAGTATGAGCTGTGCAAAATGACTGAAGCAAAGATAAAGTTAACACATGGTGTTTAACACTAAGGATGAGTAAAAAAACTAAATCTAAATAGTAAGATGGAAATGAATTAAGAACGCTATGACTTGACAACTTACATGGCTGGAAAATCAAAGACAACCGAAAGAGCTAAAAATCCCATCTTTTTTTCACTCTGAACATAAGAGCAGAGCTTTTGATGCCATCTTGAGGAACTTGGAGCATCATTTGAGCTTTCAGCTTCCTAGGTGCGTCCTTCGTTTTTCCATCTTCAGGCCCAACCTATAGATGTCAGGGCAATACATTCCATTAATGATAAAATCCTTTCAATTTTGAATGCAGAGACTACTTTTACAGGAGGACCAATTTGAATCAACCTTTTTTGACATTTAAATTGAGCGTTTTGCCCGCATTTTTTAAAAGCATTTCAATACTTTTTGTTTGAACGGTTGCAGAATTTTTTAAATAATAAAGCAAAGGTGACCAAGCTAATTGTAACGAAATGAAAACAAAGTATTTGAATAACCAAAGAAAAACATTACCGTTAGAAAAAAATTTCAATTAAAAAGAAACAATATATGATATATTCACAAATATCTTGCTGAAGGAATCGTGTAACAGAACTTATTTGGAGACGAGAAAATGTAAGCCTACCCAGAGAGATGCCCAGCCAAGACGCACATCCGAATCATAACCAGCTTTAATCTTGAGATCTTTTCCAATGGTGTGTTTATAGACAGCACTCCATGCACTCGAGTCAAAATGATACCAGTAACTAGACAAAAGAAATAGGCAAACGGTTGTATGAAGCAATTATAATAACAGTAATGATACTTATTGTGATAGGAAGTACTTGAGTTCGCAAGTAACCCTAAAGGAAATACTTGAGTTCACAAGCAAATCTAACAACAATTGATGAAAATAGCGAGAAAAACTGCTGACTTCAGAGAGAAATCAGCAATAAGATGCAGAAATTTCAGAAAAATTGGAAGAACACAAGGGAATTTCTTCTATTCAATCCACGAACAAGAAAATCAATACAAGATATAAGTTTCTTTGATTCGAGAGGAAGAAACAACTCCAAATCTCTAGCAAAGCCTAGAGCCAAAGAAGAACAAAACCTTGATCTCAAATCTCTTTCAAATTCAAGATACCCCAAACCCAAGCCCAAAAAAAACTAATTAAAGCCAAATGAAACCTACATAATCCCTAAACAGCCCCTAATTCAAGTTTCCCTCCTAAACAATCATTTAATTAATTGCTTGGGCCCACTAGGGCATCCACCCCTCCCCCTTGGTTCCGCCCCCTGGATTTGGGCCACCGGCTATAGAAGTGAACCGGTCAAGGTTGGACCGGTTCAGCCAGCCCCTCCTGGGCCGGCCTAACATATTGCAAACAGCAGCACTTTATAATACCTGAGCTCCCATAAGACCGCCTATAGGTGGCCAAATATTGATCTTCTTTGTTCCAATAGTAGACGTCAGAAGCACCTATGATGCATTTTAGAGGCCCTAATAACCTTTTACTTAATTAACTAGCAATGGAAGAAAAAACATGCCTAACAAGAACCAATCAATATAGAGAATACAAAGAGAGGTAAGACCAATCCCTAAATATGAATCTGAATTATCTGTGAATCTCAATGAGCCTGGAGAGTATTGTTGCAGAAATGAAACTCACATTATAAATCATTATGGTAAGAAGATAACAAAGAAAGCAGGTGAAAATTTGGAGTGTATAATGAGCAAATTGCAACCACAGCAATGTGAAAATTTTCTGTTCTGCTGATTTTTCATTCAGATATTTACGAGGATTGCTAAGGTCCCTCAGTCTGAGAAGGATATGAAGCCATATTTTTCTAAAGATAAGAAATAACATAAAAACATGACAGGCTGTATTTTTCGTATAATAGGCTCATTTTATTGAACTTCCTCAAAAGCCATAATTCGGGGGCAATAACATGGCCACTGCAGCGGAGCCAAAAATAAAAATTCTATATCCATACAGCAAAGTTATTATACGATAATGGCATGTTACTTCACATATAGATGAGATGCATAAATTTACAAGCAAGTTACAAAGAAAATCAAGAAAAAGACTATATCAAACTGTATAATACAAAGATATAATAGATGGCCAATGCTTTTAAAGCACAACAAAATCCTATGTTTTTTGTACTATTATTCCAGGCAAACCATAAAATATATGCCACCTTCTCAAATAATAAAGTTGAGAAAGAGCAGAGATCAAGAGTGGAGAGCTGTCAGGACAGGCGGGGATGACTGGTAGTGATATTCCAGTGAAACATAATACTACAACAACAACAACATCAAGCCTACGTGGGGTCGGCTATATGAATCCTTTTTCACCATTATGTCCCGTTAAAAGTCAAATTCTCATTTAAATCTAATAAAAAAAGATAATTTCAAATATTTTTTAACCAAGTCTTTTTAGGTCTACCTCTACTTTTCTTAACATAAGTCAAATTTAATACATCAACTTTCCTAACCGGGTCATCGAAAGGCCTCTGTTTAATGTGACCAAACCATCTAAGGCGACTCTCTCTAATCTTATCTTTCACTGGAGCTACTCCAAGCTTTTCACGTATATGCTCATTTCGTATCCTATCTCTAAGGGTAAAGCCACTCATCAACCTAAGCATCCTCATCTCTGCAACACTTAACTTAGTATTATACTTCTCTTTTAATGGCATTGCAGTGAAACATAATGATTTGAGAAAAACGTTTGATGCATATGAGGTGATTTGATGAACAAATACAGAAAAAACTGAAGGAAACTATACAAATGAAAAAAAAACGATAATACAGGAGAAGAGATTACCTAAATTTATCTGAAGGGCTGAATCGCCGTTTAAATGCAAATGACACTTTATTTGAAGGTAGATTGATACATGGGATGAATGACAATTTCGTGTCCTAACAATGAATTCAGGTTAATTAAATGATAATAAACACTCAAGGCTAAGGCAAATTTTTTCCAAAAAAAAATAATTGCAGCAGTAAAAACAGTTCATACAGCAAGACTAAAATAAGTAGAAGCAAATTCTAAATCAATCACCTTATAAATATATCGAAGGTTCAAATCATTTCCATTGTACACAACCGTGCCGATTCCATTCAACATCGGACTTTTCAATATACCATCAACTGATAAAATTTTCTTGCCTTCAATCTTTTCTTCAACATTCTCTCTCTGCTCCAATGCAATTTCACCATAAGGAAACTGCAAAGCTGCTCTTGGCTGCAACAATGGCACATTCTTCAGTCACATAGTCTGCTATTGTGGCACCTTGCTTACTCTTTCCTAATATGCCAATCGATGATATTGATGCACTACATGTATAAAATTTTAGTTAATTATAAGATGAAAAGACCATTCCCTTACTGCCATTATAGTTGCCTTAGATGCCAGATTCTATCCTTATTCTCTCATTTTAACAGAAATACAGAGTGACTCACCAACCCATTTGATGGAACCGAGGATGACAATTCCAATTTCACTGAAGGATTGGGCAGACTTGCTATCACTGCAACTGCTCCTAGTTGTTCCTGTAAAACAAATGAAGTCCATTTAACTAATAACCCCCATGAGTAGAAAGTACAGAATAATCGCACAAGAGAATACAAAAAAGAGAATTACTTAATCTCTCTCACTGTGATAACAATAAGCCAATGAATTCTGTTTAAAAGGACCGCAAAACCTAGAGAAGAGCAACCAAATTCTTTGAAACGACCACCTTTAATGAATAGTTGCATACATACTTACCTCGCCATCTTCTTAGGGAGATAAGACAATATGAGGGTATCACAGTGCACTTACTGACTCCAGCCAATTAGGGCATGACCATGTCAAGAGGCTCCTATAGTCCTATCACTATAGGTCCCCGAGGGGCATATATAAATGAGTATGGAATATATTAGCCGTTAAGAAACTTACCATTTGTTTCTGAGTATTTTTCTGTATGCTACAAAAGAAATCATCTTTTTGAAAATTCAACAACAACAAGAGACACAGTTGAATACATTTATATGGATTCTTCTCATGGTAAAATGTACCACCAGCAATATGGTATTTTGACTACATGATCATTTGGCGCGTGAGAACTGCTTTAAACATGAGAGATTATTTTGTGCGGATGCTGGACGCAGCTCTACATCCGAAGGCAAATAAGGTGAAACCACGTCAGCGGTACCGAGCAGTGGTACTGAGCAGAGGTGACGTGGCGCATTCTGATTAGTCTCTCGAAGGCGTTCGGCGTCGGCACATAATAATTTTTCTTAAACAGACAGCGTTCATTGATCCATAGTACTTTGCACAAGCATCTTGATCAAGTGCTTTGTAAGATTCAAAACACAATATTTTATATTAGGTGTAGAGTCTGATTTCCCTCAGCCATTTTAATCTCAAAGTTTTGGATAAGTAATTATTTTAATTTTTAAGAATAGTGTCTGTCACACTCAAAATTCTATTCACATCTAATTGGTCATAACTATCACCAAATGTTGCTCTATAAAAGGATAAGAAATCAATGATTGCAATACATCACTCATTCTTCCCCTCCATTAAAACAAAGATATAAGCGGATGTTGGAGTAGCAACCATTGGAGTGATCACGACTAGTAATGGGATTGCCTAAAGTACCAAATTATCACTTCATAATCATTTGGCCCATGTTGTGAACTTCAATAGTATTTGCAAAAGAATCTGACCAGGCGCTTAGAAAATATTCTCCATGCAATTTTTTTTTTAAAGTTCGGAGTCTAATTTTTTCATTAACCACTTTGATATCAAAGTCTTGGATAAGGCTTGATTTTTATTTTATTTTTTAAATTGGTAACTATCATCTCAAAATCATATCTAAACATAATACTTCAAATCTACCACTAGATGTTGCTTTGTAAAAAGGAAGAAATCAATAATTAGAAGGCATTATTCATTCTTTTCATTCTTCTCTTTCGTTCAACAAAATGTAGAGAAAAAGTAAAAAATACTAGTGAGTCAAAAGTGAGGAAAATATTTTAAGGGTAAATATTTGTATCTTGTTTTCTATAAGCTAGTGGACATTTATCTCTTTGTATGGCTGTGAATGTAAGTGAATCTCATAAAATCACATGAACTTTTGCATTCTTTTTTCTTAACGCTATCCTTGCAAATTATTTTTGTCATTCATTTGATCATTACTACTCTCATGAGTACGCTTTACCTTAGCAACTGGTATCATGGCAAAATGATCTGAACTTTTACATAAAAGTGGGAGTAATGACATACAAAGCTATGAAGATTAGCATTGACCAATTCAATGGAAAGGATTTTAGATATTGGAAGATATAAATCGAAGATTACCTATGCCAAAAAAACTTATATTTATCCCTTTTTGAGTTGAAGCCAACAACTATGAGCCAAGAAGGCTGAGATCACCTAGATAAGTATGTATTGGTAGTTGTATGCATGTCACTGACAAAGAAGATTGCATGAAAGGACCAGACTTGGTGTGATAAAAGCTCTGTTATAAAAGTATGGGAAGCCTTCAATGGTAAAGAAGATATATCTAATAAGAATTTTTTTTAGAATCAAAACGGTTGAAGGTGCTTCCATAATAATGCATATAACTGACCTTAATTTGATCACAAGTCAATTGAGCTCATTTGATATCAACTTCGATGATGAAGTTCATGCATTAAGTTTCATTATCATCACTAATAGAAGGCAGTTAATTGTGAAAACTATCGTAAGTTCATACGGGTCCATGAAGATAAAGTTCATTGATGTTCATGACTTGATCTGAATAAATAAAGATATAAAAACGCAAGAATCAATTGAAGGTTATTCTTCTACTGCTCTGAATTTTGAGACTAGAGGAAGCTGTATAGAACGAGGCATCAATGAGATAAATCCTAATATCAACTGAGAAGAAAATCAAAAGTTTCCAGCAGTACATGTTAGTGATATGGCAAGATTAGCCACACAAAAGGAGGTTGTCCGCAAAGGAATGATAGACTGATTTTGATAGAAAATAGCCGCCAAACAAAGGAAAACTTGTTGAGAGAAATTCAGCGAGCAGATTTTTCAAAATTTGAAGAAAAATAATGAAGAAGAACACTTGAAATTCACTAATAGAAATAGAAGAATAGCTCGATGCAATGAATCTTCAATTCGAAAGGAAGATTCAGCTCTCCAAATCTCTAGCCAAAGCCTAGAGTCCACAACCCAAGCCAAAGATCTCAAATTCAGATTTCAAAATCAAGATAACCCTAACCCTAGCAAGAAGAGACTAATTAAAGCGAAAGGACAAATGGTTAGTCCCTAAACAATCCATAATTTGAATTTTCCCTCCAACGCAAAACTTAATTAGTGTATGGACATCCATTAGCCCCCCCACCCCTCTCTCTCCCTGGTTTTGCGCCCCCTCACCCCCCTCCCCCCCCGGGGCCTGCCTTTTGTATACATGAACCGGTCCAAGGTGGACCGGTTCAGCCGGCCGTTGGGTCGGTCTAACATATTTCAAATCAGATGGAGCAATTTTGTTAATGTTGTAAATGAAGATACTTATTAAGCACAAGCCCTTAGCACTAATAGTACTATAAAGTCTTGATCTTGAACTCAAAGTGTCATTTCATTTAAATCCACATATAGAGTTTATATCCGATTATTCAATTAGAGATTATGGGAAGATTCATGTTGTAATCTTGAACATTGTAAGAGTGTAAATCATGAATAATAATAAGACTACGTAGAAGTTTCACGATGTGAGGCATGTCTCCAATTTGAAGAGGGACTTAATCTTAATTAGGTAGCATGTAAAGAAGATAGCATCTCAACCTTCCTTACTAATGCCTGGAAGGCAACCAAGGGTGCCATGGAAGAAAAGGATGATGCCATGCATATAATGCATAGATGAATACAAAGGTGCAATGCAGAAAAAAGATTGTCAAGTGGGAACTTCCAAAGGGCATCATAGGGCAGATAACATTTTAAGATTACAGAGAAGGAACTTCCAAAGAGCATTGATGAATACATGTGAATACATGGTAAAAAATGATTATAAGTTTATGAACAAGGGATCGAGAATCTAAATAGCCTTAATCAACTCCCATGAATGAGTGGGAGGGATTGTCGTACAAAGATGACTCTCATAAGACAGTGCCTAAAAACTTTAGTCTCCAAATAGAAGATTTTTAACTGAGAGTCTAATTTCCTCAACTAATTTAATCTCAAAGTTTTGGATAAAATTTTATTTAATTTTTGAAGCTTGGCGACTGCCAAACTAAAGATCATAGTCACATCTAATCCTTTGTACCTACCAACAAATGTTGCTCTATAAAAGGACAAAAAATAAATGGTTGCAAGATATCACTCATTATTCTTCTTAGTTCAAATAGGTGTAGAGGTCGAGGTCGGAGAAGTGGTTGAAAGAGTGATATGCGGTTGGTAGCAACCACTATCGATGTCGTACAAAGGGATTTTGTTTTTGGGTGATCGACGAAGATCATTGATAGGCTAGAGATGACTATTGGAAGCTGGAGGTCTTCTCAAGAGGAAGTCATAAATTGTCATTGGCACCAGTGACCAGCAAGGTGATTCAATAAATGAGGTAATGGGGTTTACTCTATCTTCGGTGAGCATACCCAGTGGAGAAATCATTCTTAGGCTTGAAAGGGGAATAAGAGAGAGAAGGGAAGAATACTATGTGGGTCTCCGAAAGGGTTCTGCTCATGTGGTTCGAATGTAAAGAGTACAACCGCACTATCCCGTAGGACAAAACAGTTGTAAGCCTTTACAATCGACACAAGCAGACCAATGGAAGAGCATATGGAGTTATACATACGATTAGCCATAGAGGGTAGCGGCTTTCACCTACCAACCTCGATGGATAATAATATGTATAACCCCATCTGCTCTTCCATTGGTCTGCTTGTGTCGATTGTAAAGGCTTACGATCGTTTTGTCCTACGGGATAGTGCGGTCGTACTCTTTACATTCGAACCACATGAACAGAACCCTTTCGGAGACCCACAGATTTCTGGCGACCACGGTGGGACAGGTTTCTCTCTCCATCTTCGGATGTTAAATTATCTTCTTCTGTGTGCACTCCGGGTTTAGTGCTCTTTAGTTAGGTTCTTCCTTTTCTAACCTTTGTAGGCTATTCTGTCCCTTTTCTTCTCTTTCCTTCCGGTGTTTTTTTTTTTCTTTACACTAATTGCTACGGTTTGTGTTAATAGACAGTGCAATGGCGTACTCTGGTTCTTCAGTTACTTTCTGCTTTGGCTTCGACTCGCAGGTGACACTCCCTGAGTCCCTGCTGTCGAACCCACCTGCAGGGGGGGATCACCTTCGATTCTTTTATAGACTCGGCGTACGTCACTCTAGGCGGGCCGACCCCCTCCGAGGCTGCCGCATTCTCTCCCCCTCAGAGGAGAGGACGCGCAGCTATGAGACCTTTTGGACGACCAGTTGCTCGGCAGCCAGCCCGGGCACCCGTTCGTCCAGTTGCTGTTCGTGCGCAGCCAGTGCGCCCGGTGGTTAGGCAGCCAGTGCCTAGGCCACTTCCTGTTCACCCTGTTCGTCCGACACTGACTGAATCTCATAGGATCCAGGCCCCTTATGCCTCCCTTTGTGCTCACGGCACCAGAACAAATGTGCTTATAGCACCAGAACAGAATTCATCGGATCCGGAACAGAACAGATATCAGATTTCAGATTTGAGCTCATTTCAGATTTCCCAGACACTAACTGAATCTCATAGGATTCAGGCCCCTTATAGCTCCCTTTTTATAGCACATACAGATAGCATTTCAATTCAGAAGAAATCCGGGCAAATCCGAAATCAGACAAAAATCGGGCAGCACAACGGCAGTAGACAGAATTTACACAAAATTTCCTGCAAAGAAAATTCACCAAATTCGCACAGAATATAGATAATCACATTCCAGAACCTTTATTCTACTGCACAGAGAATTTACAATTTCACAGAAAAATGTAGTCTACGAAAAACTCCGCCGAATCAAAAATACCCGGACAAAAATCTTCGAAAAATAACCAAAATGTGCACACTCGGCACGTCAACAATATACAGAAAGTTACGCGGTAAAAACTGAACCAATCAAAAGATACGGACGAAAAAACAGTAACGGAAACGAAATCCGGACAGAAAATACCGCTAAACTCGACGGTTCTGAAAATTGAGAAAGGCGGAATGTGCCTTACCTTGCGTACAGCAATATTCTGAACAGTCTCTTCGGACGAAAACGGCTCCGCGTCATCCGAAAATCAACTTTTCCAAAAGATTCCTCGACTTTCTCTCTCCTCAGATATTTTAATTTTTAATTTTGATTTTTCTCTCTCTTCAAAACGACTGAAATCAGCTTTATAATACACAGATCGGCCCGGCCGATCGCCAGATCGTCCCAGGACGATCAGACCATCTTGGATCGTCCTGGACGGTTCCCAGAACTATTCTCAGGCCGATATTTTCTACAGTGCCAATCGGCCCGGACGATGTCCAAATCGGCCTAGACGATATATACAGAAAATCACCTGGAGCAAAACTGGGCAAATTCTGGAGCAAAATTTCCACTGATCGTCCCAGGACGATCCAGATCGTCCTGGACGATCCTGGAGCAGATTTTTGATATTACAATTTTTCCCAGTTTCACTTGTTACCTTCAAGTGTGGTCTGGGATACCAAAACTATTAATTCGAATCTCTATGAAATGTGATACTGAGTCCATCCTTGATCTATATTAGTCAAATATGATGATGTTGATCCATTGTCACTATGTGAATTTCTCTATGAATTTTATTGTGACATTCGTGCTCCCCAGTTCATTCATATGAGTTGAATGTGGCATGGGTTACCAAAGCCAAGGTTTAGTTCCTTCACAGATCCTGTGCATAACCTTTCTCTCCCCATTTTTATTTATATGTCGAGTATGGCCTGGGATATCAAAGCCAATAATTTTTTCCTCTTTATGTTCTAGTATACTTGATCTATATCTGTGAATATAATGTAAAAAAAAAGATAAAAAAGATGGATGCTCCTAGTTGGGTAGAATCAGTTGCCCTTGTCACATGTGGAACCCAGTTCTACACTTCAAAAGCCCAAAGTCCCTCCAAATTCTCTTCTCTTCTCTCCTTAGAGCATTCTGATGATTGCTCAGGAGATGACTACGTGTTCATTTCTTCTATTATGGTTATTCACTTATGATGGGATGTTGTTCTCCCTTGTGATGTAGTACATCTTGTTTTAGATGTTAACATCATTTCTTAGTGGATTTTTGATCTTCTAATGGAAAGTCAATCCATTTCTTCCTATAACAACATAATTTCTCATTAAGACATTGCTTTTAGCTGTAAAAGCGGTCTCTTTAAATGCATAAGTGTTGCTTGTACTTCTCACAGGATCCCATCAAGTTAGCATGGGTGTTACCACTGTGATCCCTTTAAAGATCATCGATTTTTTATATGATGGTTGTTATTTTTAGTGGCAAGTGTGTCCCCTCATCACTTCGATTGTTATTCATTTACTTTGAGATTATTCTTTCTACACGGTTGTATATATGTTCCTCTTTTTAGAGAGATGTATATCGATCGATTACCTCATGTTGTATGATTTCAGTTTTACCTAAAGAAATTCTACTTATGTTTTGATTAATCATGGCCACGACGATTTGTCCTCTACCATGTGATAACTAAAATATAAGTTTAGGATTTCTTAGATAATGGATTACTTACTTCTCTTCCCCTCACAGTACCACGCACATGTGCGTTGGGTGGTTGTAGAGTTGACTTTCACTCTTTGTTTCGTCGTTTCGAATAAGGTCAGGCAAACATTGAGTCATTCTCATTCACTGTTGCGATCTGGTCAGGTGAATGTTGGATTTTGTCTTTTGTCCTGCTGTTATGGTCTAGTCAGGCAGACATTAGACCTCTTGGGAAGCTCTTTATTCGCTGTTGTGAATATGGTCAGGTGGATATTGAGTTGTTCTCATTCGCCGTTGCGAATATGGTCAGGCGAATGCTGAACTCCCTTTCTCTATTCCCCTTTGTCTCGTTGTTGCGATCTGGTCAGGCGAACATTGGGTTGTCCTCGTTCACTGTTGCGATCTGGTCAGGTGAATGTTGGACTACTTTCTTTTGTCCCACCATTGCGATTTTGGTCAGGTGGACATTAAACTTTTGGGGAATGGCTCATTATTCGCTGTTGTGAATACGGTCAGGTGGATTTTGAGCCATTTTCATTCGCTGTTGCGATATGGTAATGCGAATGTTGACTCCCCTTTCTGGTTGGGTGCCCGACAGAGTCCCTGGGAGGCATACTTCACCACCTCTTCATTCCCCCTGTTTTATTTCCTGTTTGGGGGTCTTCTGATTCTTTGTTTCGCGTTTCGAATAAGGTCAGACAAACATTGAGTCGTCATCATTCACTGTTGCGATCTGGTCAGGTGAAGGTTGGATTTTATCTTTTGTCCTGCTGTTGCGATCTGGTCAGGCAGGCATTAGACCTTTTGGGAAACTCCTTATTCGCTGTTGCGAATATGATCAGGTGGATATTGAGCTGTTCTCATTCACTGTTGCGATCTGGTCAGGCGAATGTAAAACTCCCTTCCCTTTCTTTACTCCTTGTTTTGATGTTTCGAATATGGTCAAGCAAATCTGGAGTTGTCCCCATTTGCTGTTGCGATCTGGTCAGTTGAATGTGGGACCCCCTTTCTTTTTTCTATTCTGCTATTGTGATGTGGTCAGACAGATAGATGATTTCCTTGTTTTTGATCATTATTATTTTCCTATGATTGTTGTTTTTCTCATTTGATATGATTTGCAAGTCATCGTTGAATTCCCTTCTCTTTGTATCATCTTAGATATTTGTCATATGTGATCGTTAAATTCTACTTGGTTCTTTGAGATTTCATTTCGATTTTTCTCATGTGAGCGTGAGATCTCTTTCCCCTATCCTCCCACTTAGGTTGGGCAGACAGTTGATTTGATTTCTTTGACTCTCCTTCTTCATTGACTTGATTCTCGTTAGCTGATTGTAGATTGGTTGCATATTCTTAGTAAATTTCATTGGTTGATCTTAAGGTTGTATCTTCCTAGAGTTAGGAAGGTCAACACCAACATATACGGTTCACTTATTGTTCTCCGCATATGTTGGGGGTCCGTTTGTTGACCTCGATTTTGGCTCGAATTTGCTCGAGCACTTTCGATCGATTTAATCGAACCCGACTCGAGCCGGATCAGACTCGAATGTGTTCAATTAGACTCGATTAGTTTAATTTCGTCCCGTCGTACCTGATTTGATTTAAATTGATTATTATTTTGAACCCAATTTCAAACGATTAATTTCGTTGCGCCGGCTAGAGCCCGAATTGGTTCGAATCGAGCCAAATTCAAACTCAAGTCTAACCCAATCTTAGCCGAATTTGACCTGGTTCAGCTCAGTTTAATTCCACCAAAATGCCATTTGACTTCCTATACGTTTTGAATTTATCTTCTAAATCAGAAAATTGCGTCAACGGTTATGATCGAGCAAGATCTGAGATTCGGCCGAAATCCCGCCTCTCAGGGATTTTCTGCGATTCGAGCAGACATTGAGCAGCGACGACGAAACTGGCGGGCTTCTTCTTTCGGCAACAGATTTGATTTTACTCGGAACGAAGGCTCCGAGCTTGGCACTCACGCTCTCGCTCTCCCTCTTTTTCTCTCGGTCTTCTCCTGTTCGGAAAGCCCTGACGAACGAGCTCCCTCTCACTGATTCGATTTCTCCCCCTCACATACGACGCTCTCTCCCTCTCACTCTTCTCCTGCTCCCGTCCCCCCTAGCTGCTGCACGATCCCTTCTCCCCTAATAGCCGGACGGACCCCTTCTCCGGTCGGTATTCAAGCCGGAGCTGAAACTCCCCTTCTAGTTCTTCCGTCCCGAACCCAAAGCCAAGTCCGACGACCCGATCGCGCGCCTCCATACCCATACTCGACGCCTCTCCCGCTCCGACGTCGTGCGCCTGGACTGACTCCGATCTCCCTCCTCCGAACTGAGTTTCATCCCTTTGTAAGGTAAGTTTCTTCATCTCCTTCCCCTTCTTCTTCTTCTTCTTCTTCTTCTTCTCTTTTGAGTAGGAAAAAGATGGCAAACGAAAGAAATCTTCACCCATTTCATTATGAGATGAGTTTATGTATGGTTGGAGAGTTTGTTTTTTTCTATTATTTCTTTTATTTGGGCATCATTCATACAAAATCTTAATGCTTGGGTGATTATTCCCTTCTCGATTTTATTATGACATTGTTGGCTCTCACTCTATGAATATGGAACAAATGAAATGAGATGTGCATAATACTTATGTACTTATGCTTCTATATGTTCTAATAGAAATGTAGGCTCTCCAAAATTATTGTAGAAGTTTACTTGTGATGATAGTTTCTCAATTGTTATAAATGTGTTTTATGACTTTGATTAAGTTTGAAAGAGTTGAATGTGAGAATAGGTTCCAATTTCATACATACATTTGATATTATGAGTCTGTCGATTTGTTTTAAACTTACTAAATATGTCCACATCATGAACTTCTTTCTTTCAAGATTAGAGAATTTCATGTATATAAATCTCTCATTTCATCTATGATTAACACATATATTTGGGCAAGTGTATGAGTAGAACCGATTTTAAATGAGCATCATTCTTAGAATGATTTTCTTTTATAAAGATCGTCATCAAAGTAGTAATGTGTCTCGCAAGTTTTGGTCAAAAAGTGTGTGGCAAGCAATCATAGTTTTAATCCTTTTTCATTTTCGCATAAGTTTTGAGTACAGAGAAGTATTCCTAAGCTAAAAGAATGAGGAGCTTGCTTACCTATGTGCATCACCAATGGTAGCTTGTGGTAATCACGTCATAAATGCTTTACTTCATGTACGACCATAACAGTCCAAGTTGTATATTCTTGAAATAAAATGTCACGGATCAATTTGATGTGCTGTAACCTTTATGCTTATATCCACGATTTGTTTTTCAATAAATTATCTCAAGTATCCCTAGAAAAAGTGATGTTTTCTAGTGATTTGTTTATAGAAGCATGGGGTGGCCTAGCATATGAACTATTATAGATTACCTGTTTGCAAGCTTTCTTTGAAGCTTTGAGGGCGTATAGCATAAAATAAAATAAATTTGTTAGAAGGCAACCATGGATTTCATAGTTATGTAATTGATGTTAAAAACATGTCTACTTTGTGTGGTAGGCTTGTTGAAGCTTCTTCTGTTGAGTTCTTTTTTTTTATCAGTTGTGGAAGGCTTGGTTAATGGTAGGTGTTGGAGTTTTATTTCTCATAATGATGGCATGATAATTTAATGACAACCTAGAGCTTCTATATATTTGTAGTCAACCTATTGAGTTGAGGTTTATGTTTATCTTTGAAGTGTTTAAGCTCTTAATTTCTTGTGCAATAACATCGTATGAGGATAAGTGCAGTCTTTGTGATTTGATTTGAGTCCAAAACTATTTTTGTAAACGAACAAGTGCCGTTTTTCACTGTTTTGAACTTCCGGATTGTTGTGGGAATGAGATACATGCAGTTTTTCATTGTTTTGAGCTTTCGAATTGCTTTAAGAGTAAGTTATGTGTAAGTTTCTTGTTGATTTTTGTATTCCAAGCCGTGTTAAAGTGAGCATCTGTTGGAAAGCAATCATAAATTTCTTAGTTATGCGAATTACATTGTTGGAAGCATGCTTAGTTACAATATAAAGAGTTAATAGATTTTGAGATACCTTTATGCTTGTTCTAAATCTAGATCCTCCTTTATCCCTTTGAACTTTACTTGAAAATTATGTTAGTAATTAATATCAGAATGTTTCTTGAACATTGGAGGAACCAATTGGCATTAAACTATCTTTCTCTCCTTTTACTTTCCAACAATATGAAATTGACTTTGAGCTTTTGGTAAGATGATACATGTTTGGATGCATGAGCAAGTTTATAAATTAGGATTTAAGAGTTTCTTGAATATTTAATGGCATATAGTATGAAGATTGAAACTTGTAGGAAAGCATTTATTTCGCTCATGCATTGAGAGAAAGAGGGCTTTGTGAATTGATTCATGTTGAAAGAGTGTTATGATTTGCTTTATATTATGAAATTAGATCTCTTATAATTTACTCCCATGTTTCTTTGCGAGTCTTTACATGTATTGAAAAGCTTTGTGAAGGTTTTGTGAGTTGCTTCCGTATCGAGAAGTTTTATGAAGGGTTTTTCAAATTGTTTTATGATGAGAATTTGATTTCTTTTTATTTTGTAATTTGTTTTCGTCTTGTGAATGTTTCTTGATGGGGGGCTTTATAGTGCCTATTCATTAAGAAAACTTCCACAAGTCTAACCCCACTCCAAATGAAAGAATAGGCACTTGATTATTAGTTGTTTTGATAGAGTTTTGTGTCAAAAGAGGGATTTTGATAGATGATTTTTGGTAACGTCTTGTGTAATATTTTTGTTTAGAAATTTTCATAGAATATTTTGAGACTTCTAGTTTTGTGACTTGCTTAGTGTAGTAAAATCCCTTAGTAGTTTTTCTTAGAACAAGCTAGTGGTTAGTGTATGAATTATCTTTCTATTAATTCACATTGGTTTCTAAGAGATAAGTTTTGGGATTTTGAAGCTTTAGTAGTAGCTTTATATTAGAGGGCTTTTGTGTCTTGTTTGAGTAAAGTGATCCTTGCTTATTTGGGTTAGCTCTCTTTAATGATTAGCTAAAATATAATTTTGGATAAATATAAAACAAAAATAGTCTTATTTTAAGTTTAGTTTTAGGAGTTTGTTTCCCTTAGTTGTCTTGGGCTTTGTTTAGAGGGTAGTCAGATTGTTTAAGTTGACTCTTATTCAAGTGCCTTATTTGGATTGTGGGGACATTAAAGGGCATTGAATGTTGCTTTAGGGTACACTTGACTTCAAAGAAGTGGACATTAAAGGGCATTGAATATGCTAGGCCACCCTTGCTTCTATATACAAATCACTAGAAAAACATCACTTTTTCTAGGGATACTTGAGATAATTTATTGAAAAACAAATCGTGAATATAAGCATAAAGGTTCCAGCACATCAAATTGATCCGTGACATTTTATTTCAAGAATATACAACTTGGACTGTTATGGTCGTACATGAAGTAAAGCATTTATGACGTGATTACCACAAGCTACCATTAGTGATGCACATAGGTAAGCAAGCTCCTCATTCTTTTAGCTTAGGAATACTTCTCTTTACTCAAAACTTATGCGAAAATGGAAAAAGGAATAAAACTATACTTGCTTGCCACACGCTTTTTGACCAAAACTTGCGAGACACATTACTACTTTGATGACGATCTTTATAAAAGAAAATCATTCTAAGAAGGATGCTCATTTAAAATCGGTTCTACTCATACACTTGCCCAAATATATGTGTTAATCATAGATGAAATGAGATATCAATATGCATGAAATTCTCTAATCTTGAAAGAAAGAAGTTCATGATGTGGACATATTTAGTAAGTTTAAAACAAATCGACAGACTCATAATATCAAATGTATGTATGAAATTGGAACCTATTCTCACATTCAACTCTTTCAAACTTAATCAAAGTCACAAAACACATTTATAACAATTGAGAAACTATCATCACAAGTAAACTTCTACGATAATTTTGTAGAGCCTACATTTCTATTAGAACACATAGAAGCATAAGTACATAAGTATTATGCACATCTCATTCCATTTGTTCCATATTCATAGAGTGAGAGCCAACAATGTCATAATAAAATCGAGAAGGGAATAATCACCCAAACATTAAGATTTTGTATGAATGATGCCTAAATAAAAGAAATAATAGAAGAAAACAAACTCTCCAACCATACATAAACTCATCTCATAATGAAATGGGTCAAGATTTTTTTCGTTTGTCATCTTTTCCCTACTCAAAAGAGCCTAAAGCATCATGTCAAGCATTAGCACAAACACCTTATGTGCACACCTTGATAGAAGATCAAAAATGACCATTCATACATTTTCTAGTTTACACCTAAAACTCTAAATCAAGTGGCATGAATCAAAAACATAAATTCTCATTGCCAACTATCACATGGGAGAAGTACATAAATCAACACATGCCACTAAAATTAACAATGCAAATCATCATAAAATCAATCACATGGGGTGAATGTGTTTACCAGAAATCAAGAGAAACAAGGGTGTAATGACATATACACCATGAATCTTACATAAGTTTTGCATTAAAATGATCATTCACCAACTAAATCAACCACAATATCTTAAATTCAAATGAGAAGCCAACGAAGGTAAGGAGGAGGAAGCAAATCAAGGGGAAACAAGGAGGAGAAGACAAAGAAGAAGAAGAAGAAGAAGAAGAAGAAGAAGGGGAAGGAGATGAAGAAACTAACCTTACAAAGGGATGAAGCTCAGTTCGGAGGAGGGAGATCGGAGTCAGTCCAGGCGCACGAAGTCGGAGCGGGAGAGGCGTCGAGTATGGGTATGGAGGCGCGCGATCGGGTCGTCGGACCTGGCTTTGGGTTAGGGACGGAAGAACTAGCAGGGGAGTTTCAGCTCCTACTTGAATACCGACCGGAGAAGGGGTCCGTCCGGCTGCTAGGGGCGACGGGATCGTGCAGCAGCTACGGGCGACGGGAGCAGGAGAAGAGTGAGAGGGAGAGAGCGTCGTATGTGAGGGGGAGAAATTGAATCAATGAGAGGGAGCTCGTTCGTCTGGGCTTTCCGAATAGGAGAAGATCGAGAGAAAGACAGGGAGAGCGAGAGCGTGAGTGCCAAGCTCAGAGCCTTCGTTCCGAGTAAAATCAAATCTGTTGACGAAAGAAGAAGCCCGCCAGTTTCGTCGTCGCGCTCCAGCCTTCGAAAATTCTCTAAAATGGTTTTGCTCGCTGCTCAATGTCTGCTCGAATCGCAGAAAATCCCTGAGAGGCGGGATTTCGGCCGAATCGCAGATCTTGCTCGATCGTAATCGTCAACGCAATTTCCTGATTTATAAGATAAATTCAAAACGTATAGGAAGTCAAATGACATTTTGGTGGAATTAAACTGAGCTGAACTAGGTCAAATTCGGCTAAGATTGGGTTAGACTCGAGTTTGAATTTGGCTCGATTCGAACCAATTCGGGCTCGAGCCGGCGCAACGAAATTAATCGTATGAAATTGGGTTCAAAATAATAATCAATTTAAATTAAATCAGGTACGACGCGACGAAATCAAACTAATCGAGTCTAATCCGGCTCGAGTCGGGTTCGATTAAATCGATCGAAAGTGCTCGAGAAAATTCGAGCCAAAATCGAGGTCAACATACTAGAGAGATAAAAGTAAGAAAAATATTCATAAGAAAATATTTATATCTTATTTTTCCCTCTAAACTAGTGGACATTTGTATCTTTATAGGATCATAGTTGGATCTCACCAAACCAAATAAACTCCCTTCTATTGTTTTCCTGGCATGTTTCTGATAGATTATTTTTTTAATTCTCATGATCTCATTGTTCTCATTGCTGCCATCTATTATTGGCCACTATAAGATTTAATCTTCATTTCAGACAGCTTTCTTATTGCTTCTTAAACAACTTTTTATTACAAAATTTAAATTTTTACTAAAAATCTGCTTCAGAAAGCCATCCCAAACAAAGCCTTACTCTTCTGCTAAACTTATTTTGAACTTTCCACTTTGTAACATTCACAAATTGTTTTCAAAATAAATCAAATGATTTTTAAAAACACCCATAATAACTTTTAGGTGTTCAAATTATTTTCAAAACAAGAACTTCCAACCATCCGACGAGACGCACCATACCAGCTAGCCTTACACATGATATCATTCAACCTAGCACCGCACCCAACCAATCCCATGCCACAGTGCCACCACGCTCATCAAAACCAATAAACATATTGACTTATGTGATATTCAATACATACAAAAAATCACATGTAAGATAACAAATATGCTTATATTTCATATTAAAGCATAAACAAAATAAAATTAAAAAATAATAATAAGTAACCCCTAATGACCCCTAAATTCAATAAAAGTAAGTTCATTCAAAACAAACACCACTAAAACTCACATCAATAAAGCTCATGTTCAGAACTTAACTCCAAACACTTCAATGTTTAAGTCAAAATAAACAAGCCTTAGGCGCTAATTCATGGTTGTAAAAATCGGACTAAATCAGGTGGTTGAACCTAGGGGTACAGATGTATCAACCCAAACTCAAGCCACCCCTAGCATGAGCTTGCACTTCATTAATTAATTAAGTTTGAGCTCAAACTTAATTCTACGAGATCGAGGCGGCTCATGTATAAAGAAAGAGATACCCTAAATGATTATATTTCAAGCAATTATTACAATAAAATTATTTTAAAAAATTAGAAGGTAAATAATAAAGAATTACTTGATAAAAAATGATATATTTTAATAGCTTTATAGTTAAACTCCTAAATTCTAATATATTTTAAGTGTATTTTATATTAATATTTTTTTAAACAAGTCAACTCGTGAGCTAATTAGTCGAGTTGAGGCTAGCTCAAGCTTAGATCTTTAGCTCATAGAGCTTGACTCACAAGCCATTTATCGAGTCGAGCTCGAGCCGGCTCTGAGTCAACTTAACTCACTTACACCACTAGTGCAACTAGTTCAATTTGATCAAAATTTGAATTTATAGATGAATGAGATCAACCCGCAAAAACTGGTGGTCAAACCATTAATATATAATATAATTTTCAAATTAATTTTTAGTGTAAGAAATTGTGATACCCCTTCCCTTAATTTAAGGATTACCTCCAAAGATCCGCCCTTATTGACACAAATAAATCAAGGGTGACTCCTTGTGTGATCCACGTCATTCCATCCATCTTCTTTGAGTTCCAAATCCAAGATCTTCGTTAGCCATCTAACTCAGTTCATTACATCAGCAGCAACCAGGCAGTCCAACATCATTCCCCTCAAACTCTTAATGATTTCCATAACCACCCCTTCATAACTTCAGGGAGAACTAAATGAAATAGCCTAGCCATAATTAGGGGTGTCAAAATGAGTTTTCGGGTTGGGTTTAGGTCCAACCCGAAAATGACTCGTCATCACCTGATCAACCCAAACCTGACCCGAATAAAGAAATGGGTTACAAACCCAGACCCAAACCCGACTGATTCAGGTTCGGGTCAACCCGACAAGACCCGCCAACCCACTCTGCTTTCTAACTCGTGTGGCTCTCAACGCCTCTGCCTGCTTTAATAGAATTCGCATGCACAAATTGTGAACCGCAAAAGAAATCCAACCCAACCCGTCCCCGCACACAAATCGCAGACAAAATCAGAATTCCTTCAAAACTTCGCAGCGCTAGCACGGGCGTGTGAGCAGCGAGCAACGACTGGCGAGCGGGCGCGTGAACCAAAGGTTGCGAGCGAGCTAGGGCGAGCAACACGTCGTGTGAGCCGGTTGGTGTGATTTGTGTGAAACAACGATCGTGTAAGCGAACTAAGCGCGTGAGGAGCTGCAAAAGCTATCCAAATCTGGACCCGGGTCAACTTCGGACTGATTTCAGCTTCTAGGTCAACCCAAACTCGATCCGATTTTCAAAACAGTTCTAACCCGAACCCATCCCGTCTAACAAACGGGCCGACCCAAACCAAAAATTTTTCGGATCGGATTTTGGGTCAGGTCAAATATTGATACCCCTAGCCATAATGATGACCATATGAGAAAATTATGTATCACATTAAACATAATCCTTGTTTGATAGCATACGCTGTCTGCAACATTAGCAAAAGGAAAGCACAAAGAAAATGTAAGCGCACCTTGTGATACTGATAGTTGAATTGGAAGACACTACCGAAGTACAAGCTAGTAAGAATAGACTTCTTATTTTTGCAATTGAATGATACAGACGAATATTTTGTTGACCACCTTATACCGATATATTCTGGAATCCAAATCTGATCGCTCTGAAACAAGAGCTGTCTTAGAGGAAGAATTCCAAAGAATTTCTTAATTTAGCCTGCTGACTTCCATGAACAATTGAAAATGTAGAACACAATTAATGACACGAAACATAAAATCCAATGATTGACCAAAAAGTTGATAAGCAGGTATGAACCTTACATAAGGCAGGTTTTACCACCCACCATAAAATTATTGTATGGTGGAGGTAGGAACTTTATCACTATCAATGAGAGGGAGATTGAATTATGTTAACAAACCAATAAGTCTATATTAAATGAATAACATGCACGAGCAAGCGCACAGTGAACTTGTTATATAGTAACTAGACCAAATCAACCAGGAGGCAGAGGAAAAGTCAGCATTTCAAGTTAGCTTCCTTCAGTAATATTTTAAAAAACAATGTTAAACAATAAAAGTAATCATCAGAAGAAGCAGCCTTGCCGCAAATCAACTGTATATGCCATTAAATACTTAAGCAATTGGTGGCTGTGCAGTTTAGCAACCTTGAGAAGTTTAGTTAGTATTAGCAATTTCAGAATTATTCATAACTAACAAGGATTCAGAATTCAAAGCCTTTGACAGGAATTGTTTCGCAAAATCCGACATGGAACCAGAGGGTTTCAGCATGGAAAAAAGAAGAGCCAAAAGGTCTATGAGATTAGACAAAGTACCAAAATTCACAAGCAAAAGGTCTACTTTATTCTGCTAGAACCAAGGACAAAAATAGAAGAGCGGAAGAACAATAGATGAGCTCAAAGATGAAGTTCGCTATAAGCTGGAATAGCTACTGAAATCATTTTTCTGGAACATTGACCTTATTGGCGGAAATCAAATTTTTCCTTTAAACCTTCAAAGTTCAAACACGCAAATTTTCATTTTTTTTTTCCGTAGAACTAAATATAAAGCTTATTTCCTTAGCATAAAATCTCAGCCCTTTGATAAAGGAGGGTTTAATATGAAGCATAAGCAAAGCATATGTCATGACATTACATGAAAGTGTCAGGATTTTGAAATACTCACGAAAAAGAAAATAAAGCACAAGAAAAAAAATGGAAAGGTCATAAGCACGCCACTTTTTCAAGTTAAAGTAGAATACATACACATATAAATATAATTTCCTGTAACAAAATTAAAGCAACCAGAATAAAAACCTCGTACTCTTTCAAGCTAACAAAATGTCTCCTTTAAGGCAACTTTCTCTTTGCATCTTTACCAAATGGATAGAAAACTAAGGCTTCGTTTGGGACGGCTTTCTTCCTAAAGCAAATTTTTAGGATTAAAAAGCTACTTTAAAAAGCTGTGAAAAAGTTGTCTCAAACGAAGCCTAAATCAGCAAGAACGTGAAACGGAAACCCACCTCGCGATCTGGCTCATCATGTTTTAGTCCATCCATGCTGAAATCACATGAATAGGACCTTGAAAGTCTTTGAATCAGCCAAACCAATCAGTTCAATGCTGAACCAGCTCACATCAGCCTTCTCTCACACGTGCAGCCATGATAATAGGTGTGTTGGTGGCAGAGACCTCATCGCAAGTCTCCAACGATGGTCTAGGGGATCAAGCAATTGGTCCACCAGGTTCATGTCACCAAAAGAAGCACACTAGTGGCCTTTGATTACCCCAATGTATGCTCATTACTATGCAAATCACCCGAAAAGAGTTGGACATCTCAAAGCATATAACAAATCCATATAAAAATGGATCAAGGACTCCTAGCATCTCTCCACAATTCCTCATAATAAGAAAGAGCCACTCATGGAGTACTAAAAAAGGTAATAAGGACCAAGCCAACACTCCCAATACAAGAAAACAAAATAGCTAAAAATCAATATATCCCTTCGCATGTTCCTAATCGTCATAATGGTATTGGCAACAACAGTAGAAGCTACAGTAGGAATGGGAACATACTTAGCTCAACACCACTCATTTCAATGTCCTAATGTCCATTCTAAATGATGAGAACATTAAGTTGCCCTACCCACTGAAATCGAATGATGGTAGCCATAAAATCAATATTGTGACTTCCATCAAAGCAACGAGCATACTACTAATGCTTGTAATAAATAAGAGGAGATTAAGAGGCTCATTTGGCAATAAGATCTTGGTTGCTTCCTTCAAGTCCATAATGCCAGCGCCAAGCAAATTAGCTTGATGGGCAACCCCAATAGCAGCAACAATAAGGTAATTAATTGTGGTGACCTTAATTGTGGTGGGCAAAATTGAGAAATCATCAATGGACCCTCCTCTAAATCTAAACTTAAGGGGGTATTTAGTTGCAAGTAATCTTAGTGTAAAGCAAACAAAATACACGACTTTTGAGAATTTTGATGTTTCGTAAAAAGCAAAAGCAGCGTAAAATATTAATGTATTTGGAATTCGCCCATAATTGCACTCCATGGGCCGCTACCCATTCACCGCCACCGACAAGCAACACCCATCGCCAATATTGGCCATTACCATCCTCCACCATCATCGGTCGGCCGGTCGCTCCCCTTGCCGCTGCTACCATCAGGTTTTACATTGAATTAATTTTACTTAAAACTAAACAAAAAAAGTAACCTCTTGCAATTAAAATGTACTCAACTAAACAACCTAAAAATATTTTCAATACACTATATTTATTTTACTTTTACTTCGCATTCCTCTTTCAACAAAATAAACAGCCCCTAAAGGAATATAATATCCACATTAAGATCCACTAGCAATGAATGTAATGATATAGGTGAAGCATGCTTTAAAATAAAGAGGATTGTAATCGATATGTTGGAGCCCTATTATATTTCACCTTCTCAACATAGAATCACCAGGATAAACTCCAACTACTGTTGGGCCTCTTTATGCCTTCAAAAAACACTCTATAATGGCCCAAGGCACCGTTATTGTATCATCACCCTTCATTAAATTCCTCAACAAGTTCTCACACTTCAAGAGGATTCAACACAAACTTTTCAAATTAGATAGTTCATCACCTTTTAAGAACAACAAACTTAGGTCAACTTTCCCAAAGCTCATTAAGGCATCTTTGTCCAGAATTCTGTTGATATGCACAAAGTCAATCAAGACATAATATCACACTCTCTCAATGGAGGCCCTACCTTCAATTCAATAGCACAAAATAAATGTAGTGTTGCCTTGAGCTACTTTAGGCCATCAAGCAGGTCAAAAAGCCTTTGAAAGCCAATTTTATCAAAAAAAAAAAGTTTATTACCCTACTGGGCATGCTACTTTATCACGGTTAAGAATCCCAATGACAAATAATGTGTGTGAAATTCATAACTCTTACTAATGTTTTATCCAAAATAAAATTTCTGTCAATCTTAGATCAACCAACTTGTTGACGCGGCCATTGGGAACCATATGATTAGCTTCATCAATGTCAAATCCAAATATAATCAACTTTGAATGAATCCAGCTTATGAGGAGGTCACAACCTTCTGCACCAACAAAGGATTATATTGCTACAAATTTGTTACCTTTAGGATCAAAAATATTGGTGTAACATATCAACATCTAATAAACATGGTCTTTGAGGACCTTATTAAATGATCCATAAAAGTCTATGTCGATGATATATTTGTCTTGCCTCAACATTTCGTAACTTGGAATAATGTTTTCAACTCTTTTGCAATTATCATATGAGAATGAATATCAACAAGCACGCTTTCACAGTGATATATAATAAATTTCTCAGGTTCATGGTCACTCACTGAGGAATCAAGATTAAACATGTGAAAATCATAGAAATAAAATATATGGCCCTAGATGCAACATCAAAAGGATGCAATGTTTGAATGGACATATAGCTATTCTCTCTGCCTTCCTTGCTAAATTAGGATATAAGTACTTATATTTCTTAAAGATAGTCAAAGGTTCTCATCACATTGGATTCCAACAGACCAATGAATATCAGTTTGTAATTAGGAAACTCAAATTTTACATGGTTTCTCCTCCACTAATATCTAAGATTGAGCTTTCGCAAATATTATACATACACTTGGTTATCTACCCTCTTGGATGGTGTTCCCATCTCCTTCCTTTGTGATGAGGTATTGTGATGCGGACATCGGCATGAAGATCTGGCGCATCTATCACAGGAGGCGTCGTAAATCGACGGCTCTAATTTAAGTTGTCATTTATGAATTATTTTCTGCATTTTAGTTTCTATTTTATGTTATTTTCTATTTTACCCCTAGGTTAATTTATTTGAGTGTTGTGGCCCAAGGGGCATTTTTGTAATTTTCTATTTTCCCATGTTATGGCCTATAAATAAGGGCCTTAAGCTATTGTAATGGATGGTTAATGAATATGAAAATTTTGTGTTTTCCACACTTGTGTTCTTCTTGTGAGAGAGCGTTAGTGAGATTCCTATGGGAAGGAATCGGAGTTGTCACCAGCTGCAGGATGGGTCCGGGCTCGTGATTTGAAGTCCCTTGGAGAAGGGCAACGGATCATCCGTCAGTCTTCGGAAGAGTCTGAGGCTCGCGGTTTTTATTTTCTATCTTTCGTTTCTATCTTTGTTTTTCCTTGGTTTATTCTTTTTGCGTCATCCTCTACCTCCGTCCACCATCGTCGTCCCCATTTCCACCAAAAGCCGCCGGCCACCTCACCTGAAGATCCACCACAAACCGCCGGCCATGGCTCGTTAGCCGCCGGCTTCATCCTTTCCCCTCTCTCCTTGGTTTTCCTAATTAGGAGTGCATGATATTAGGAATTAATTTGAAATTCAAATTGTTCAAAATTTGAAATTCAAATTTCTTTCCTAATTTAGCGCATCTATTTTTGAAAAGTGCTCAATTGAAATTATAAACCCATGACAAATTTTGGATTTCAAATTTGAAATTTTTCCTAATTGGGTTTGATCCACAATTGGAAGGTTTTAACTCTCCAATTCAAAATTCAAATTTGAATGAGGAGTTAAGTGCCCCCTCAATTTCCTCCCTTTAATTAAGAAATTAATCACAGCTTTAAATCTGAAATTTAATTTCAGATTTAAGAATTAATTCACTTAAGTAATTGGGGCCCACTTATTTGAAATCAAACCCCTCACTCCTCCCCATTATTCTTTGCCATTAATGACTCCTTAATCACTCCCTGAATTTTATTTAATTCAAATTCAAATTCAAATTCAGAGTGATTTAATCCAATCAATCCTAATTGAGAGCTGTTAATTAGGCGAGCCATTAAACCCTCACCTAATCCCTCTCTTTTTCCCCTCATGTCATTGGCCCACCCTCTCAATTTCTCTCTATCTGCCGTCCACATCAAATCCTAGCACCTGAACTTATTTCTACTGCTGTTTAGACAGTTCTCAAAGGCTGTCACGAGTTTCTTTTTTCCTATTTTGCATTGCCACTTGCTGCCCGACTGGTGGGAAGATCCCTTATTGCTGTCCCCCATCCAGAATTGCCAAAATCAGCCAGGAAAACTGTCCAGGAAGACCGTCTACCTGCTGTCCATAGTTCGTCAGAAGCAATACCTGCTGGCCAGAAGTTCGGCAGCGCTGTCCAGTGATTTCAACAGCAACCTGAAGCTTCCCAGTTGCTGTTTTTACTAAAGCAAATTGCTGCCCAGCAATTCCTGCTGTATCCTGTGTGCTGTCCACAGATTCCTGCAGCCTCCCAACTGCTGTCCGATGAACACCTTTTCTCCTAATCTCTGAAACTTGAATTTTCTCTCAGGTTTTGAATAAAAAAACCTGAAGCTAATTTCAGATTTCTGAAGTCCATTGTTTTAGATTTTTGCCGCCGTTCTACATCATATTGTCAGACAACCAATCTTCATTTTTCTCCTTTGTTGGTAGACAACAAGTTTCATTTTCATCAATTGCAAGCTTTTCAAGAGGGCCTTAATCAATCCTTACCTCAAGTGCCTTCCACCATCTAAGTTGAACTCCATTCTAGGATTTACATTAAGCATATTAATAGTAGATAGTAGAGCTTCACCTTGAAATTCTGAGCCAAGGATTCTATTGGCCCATCATAAAGCAAGATGCATTAGTTTGTACAAAAAACACTAAAGCTATAAGTTGCACTCCGATTTGCCCATGTCCTACCAATGTATCTCTCAACTTGATAATGTCCTTGGACATATACTCAGAGAGGGATTGGCATCATGGGTCTTTCCTCATTGCCTTTGGAAAAAGCATGTTCACAATCCTCACAGTTGACTAACTCACCAAATGGGGTCATAGTAGAACCACTGTAAAAAATAACAAAGGCCAAAACCAAATAATTTAACAAAGGCCACCATTATCACCAATCATGACATGTAGTTCGTAAGGAAGAGCTTCACCAAGTTTTGTTATGAGTTGCAAATCAAATTGCTTCACACATTCATGAACCAACCACAAACAAATGGGCATGCTAAAATGATGAACCATGCAATCTTGAAGGCCTCAAGATGCGCTAGGATGAGAGTTGGGGCAGGTTAATGGATCAATGAGCTTCCTCATGTCCTTGAAGCTTTACCCTGCTACATTGCAACTCCAATTTGTCAGACACCTTTCAATGTGTTCTACAGCACAGAAGCAATCATTCAAAGTTTCAAACTAACATCAGTGTATCCAAAACCGAAGTCCAAAATTTTGATGATGCACATAATGATGACAATTTGCATTAGATTTTTGGATCTTCTCCCCAGGACTCATGAAGCGACCCTACTCATATTAACTCTAGCCATCAAAGGATTGCTTGAAACTACAACAGTAGTATCAAGTTGCAACCTATAATTATGGAAGACCTGGTCTCTTAAGTGTTGAAGCTACGATAAAAATCCACTCTGTAACAAACTTTCTCATCTATGGAAAGGAACTTATGTCATAGCCATCTTTATCAAGTTTAGGACTTATAAGCTTAAGAATTTTGATAATAAAGTTCTCCAGCAAACTTGGAATACGAAGAACCTCCGCAAGTGCTTTCAATAGTCTTTTTTTTTTTTTTTAATTTCATAGGATTTCCTTTTACTATTCAAAGGATTTCTCTTTTTAAAGATTTCTTTTTATTGCTTATTCAGTACGCAAATAAAATTGCTTATCAATAAAAGTTATTTTTCAACTTGTCCAAACCTCTCATTACAATTTTGATGGTCCCTTATTGGATTCCCCTGCCCTAGGAAAGCTCATGGCCTTGATCTAGAAAAAGTTAGATCAGTCCCAAACAAGCCTGATTCAGAAAACTAAGTGCAGATTTGTAGGTGTTGCATTTCCAAAGGGGTCAACTGATCCTTGGCTGGATTCAGTTCGATCTCTTACATGATGGATATGATTTTTGAACAAGGTTCTAACCAACCATCCCTGTTGATAGTTAAAATCCTTGGTCAATTCAACCGGAAGGTCCGGAACCACCATAATGAACTAATGTTGTTAAGCAAAACTTTGACCGACGATTCCAAAGTATTGTATAGTGGAATCTTATCAATTGCTAAGATCCTTGTATTGATATTTTCTCTAGTTATGAGGAAGCTCAGTGCCTTGTAACCCTATCATACAAATGGAAAATGTTCAACTAGACAAAGTTTCATGATTTTGCCTTTCTTGAGTTTTCAACATAAAAATTTTCTATCCACACTTTTTAGTTTATTTTGATTGCTCGCGTGTGTAATTGAGGTTTCATGGCACTTCCCCTTATGGGCGTTTTGGATTATGTATTTTGAGATTTGTTGCCCAAGCTTTTTTAAGTTTATTTAGCCTTGGTTTGGGACGGCTTTCTTACTACTTCTTAAAGCATCTTTTTAATAAAAAATTATTTTTTTTACTAGAAAGCTATTTTAAGAAGCAGTAAGAAAGGCGTCCCAAACGAAGCCTTAAACAAGCATGAGTGCAATACAAAGATGCTAAAATATTCAGATATTGATCTTACTCTATCAGATTGATTTCCATCACCCAAAAATTGACAATTCTCTCTATCCCTCACCCCTCCCTCTACACCCCAACCTCACAAATTACTCATATTTTTCAACAGATCAAGGTTTCCATATTGCATATGCATATCTTCTCCACAACTTACATGCAAAGGTACACTTCACCGTCTTACTCTTTCATAAACGGTAAAAAAAAATGAGGAGGAATAAACAAGCTCAAGCTGACTATGATAGAAAATTAAGAAACGATAAAGCAGGAACAAGAATGACCAAAGAATACTCATTTCGAATAAAATGGTGGAAATTAAGTGACTAGTGCCCAACCTGCACATCATAGGTGGTCCGTAATTGCAAGTTTTGGCCCAAATCCAGAGACCCCCTCAGAAGAGCGTTTCGAGATTCAAAGTCGTAGAGAACTGAGAGATTCTTGGTTATAAATCCCAGCTGCGGGCAAAAGATCTCGCCTTTGGTGTTGTTCTGAAAGGAAAATTTAAGCTTGGCCAGACTGTCGAAGAACTTGCAAGAGACCTTGTGCAAGAACAGAGGGCCTTCGCTATCAAACTCTGTCGTGAACCGTAAGGGAGGACGCCGGTTGGGCGTGAATCCGCCATTCCTGGTGGTGCTTTCGAGGGGATCCGGGGTTGGAGATGGCGTCGGCGGTGGTGCCGGTGGTAGAAGATAGATAGGGCTAGGGCACGAAGGGATCTCGTCTCCCATAGCCCGAGAAATTAAGATAAAAGGAAAGAGATAGGAGGAAACGGATGGAGCTCGCCGCTTTGCCGATCTGTGATCACCGCTTCGGCGCAGAGCTCGTGAAAATTTTTGTATAATTTCCTCTCACTATCATCTGGCGCCAAATAAAAGACTATTTTGGACCGCTTGAAAAGAAAATTGGCACTTTGAAAAAAGAAAGCATTTTCATGCCAATTTTAGTTGCTCCAATCATTATCTAGACTTTAGAAATTTATTTATATTATTTTTCATATATCATATATAATATATTAAGGTTTTTTTAACAATTTTCTTGCTGCTTTATAAAGCAGATTTTTAATACAAATATTTTCAGTTCAAAAGAATTTGTATTGAAAACCTGTTTAAAAAATCAGTAAGAAAGTCATATCAAATGAAGCTTAAATGGACATATTTGATTCTAAAAAGTTTAAGGTATTTTTGGAGAACTTAAAAAATGTTTTAGAGTTTTCAAATCTGAAGATCTTCGAGACAATCTTTTTAAGTTATCAAGCTTCATTTGAGAAATTGGTTGATGTGGTATGTCTAGTTTCTTTGAATTTGTTGTAATTTTTTTCAAGATTAAAATTAAAATTATCTATTGAATTATTAATTGTAAAGTATTATATGTTGCTAGATGCCATAAAATTGGTTCGAATATGTGAAATCAGAATTTAAGGTATGTGCAGGGATCACTATGGATCTTAGTCACACAATAATCTTGCATGTTTAAAAAGTTCTTATTTCTCAATAAATTTTTTGTATCCTCTCCTTCACTTGCTTTGTTAATAGGCTAGAGATGACTATTGGAAGCTGGAGGTCTTCTCAAGAGGAAGTCATAAATAGTCATTGGCACCAGTGACCAGCAAGGTGATTCGATAAATGAGGTAACAGGGTTTACTCTATCTTCAATGAGCATACCCAGTTGAGAAATCATTCTTAGGCTTGAAAGGGGAATAAGAGAGAGAAGGGAAGAATACTAGAGAGAGAAAAGTAAGAAAAATATTCATGGGCAAATATTTATACCTTGTTTTTCCCTCTAAACTAGTGGACATCTGTCTCTTTATAGGATCATAGTTGGATCACATCAAACCAAATAAACTCCCTTCTATTGTTTTCCTGGCATGTTTCTGATAGATTATTTTTTTAATTCTCATGATCTCATTGTTCTCAAATACAAACTTTTTCCAACAATTTCACAAATCTAACAATTACAAGTCTTCAAGTTAAAACTTATGCTGTCATCTATTATTGGCCACTATAAGATTTAATCTTCATTTCGGACGGCTTTCTTATTGCCTCTTAAACAGCTTTTTATTACAAAATTTAATTTTTTACTAAAAAGCTGCTTCAGAAAGCCATCCAAACAAAGCCTTACTCTTATGCTAAACTTTACTTAATTTGAACTTTCCACTATGTAACATCCACATTGTTTTCAAAATAAATCAAATGATTTTTAAAAACACCGATAATAATTTTTAGGTGTTCAAATTGTTTCAAAACAAGAACTTCCAACCATCCGACCAGACGCACCATACCAGCTAGCCTTGCACGTTATATCGTTCAACCTGGCACCGCACCCAACCAACCCCATGCCACAGTGCCAAAACCCTCATCAAAACCAACAAACATATTGACTTATGTGATATTCAATACATACAAAAAAACCATATGTAAGATAACAAATATGCTTATATTTCATATTAAAGCATAAACAAAATAAAATTAAAAAAAATAATAATAAGTAACCCCTAATGGCCCCTAAATTCAATAAAAGTTTAGGATTTGAAGCGCAGTTCATCCTGCCACCCACAGACAGATGGGCAATCTGAGGTAGTCAATAGAAGTGTTGAGACTTACCTTAGATGTTTTGCAGGGGAGAAGCCCAAGCATTGGATAAGGTGGCTACCTTGGGCTGCATATTGGTATAGCACTTCATTTCACAAGGCGGCGCAGGTCACACCTTTCAAGGTGCTTTATGGGAGGGATCCTCCAACCCTGATACAGTACAGGCCTCATTCTACATCAGTGTCCTTAGTGGAGCAACAATTGTCCGAAAGGGATGAGATCTTGGGGGAGCTGAAGAACCACTTGTTACGAGCCCAGAACATCATGAAGCAGGCAGCAGATCATCATAGGAAGGATGTTCAATTTGAGATTGGGGAATTTGTTTACTTGAAATTGAGGCCCTACAGGCAGAATACTTTAGCAAGGAGGCTAAGTGTTAAGTTGGCCCCAAGGTATTATGGCCCCTATGAGGTAGAGCAGAAGATTGGGAATGTAGCATATCGCCTGAAGTTACCACCCACTACTACGATTCATTCAGTCTTTCATGTGTCACAGTTGAAGAAGTTCAAGGGAGATTTTGTACCAGTCGATACTTTACCGCCAACATTGTCTGAAGATGGTACAAATCTATTAGAGCCTTCTGCATTGAAAGGGGTTAGACACACTGAGGAAGGAGGGAAGGAAGTTTTGATTGAGTGGAAAGATCTACCGACACATGATGCAACTTGGGAGACCTATGAGATCATACAAGCTCAGTTTTCTGCTTTCAACTTTGAGGACAAGGTTAATCTTTGGGCGGGAAGTGATGATGGACCGGTCCGGTACATAGCAGCACCGGCCCAAAAAAGGGCCGGTTCTCACTTACTGCAGGCGGAGAACCTGCCTGCATGGGCGGACTGTCGAAGGGGAACCAGGAGTCGGGTGGGCCCAAGGGGGCCACCAAATTGAAGAGGAAAAATGAGGTGTTTGCCCTAGGGGTAATTAGGGTATTTTGAGGGGTTTATGTTAGAGTTAAAAGAGAGTTAGGGTGGCTTTTTGGGGGGATCTTGTTTGGTGGCTGTTTTAGCTTTCTTTCTAATCTAGGGCTTGGGAGAAAGCTTCTCTTCTCGAAGTGAGAGCATTGTAACCATGAAACTTGTAAGTCTTTTGATATTCAAGTTATTGAAGTGTTTGTGAGTGTTTTCATTCAAGAAATTTCACATTTTTCCACCGTTTTGGGACTATTTTTCTTGGATTCCGAAAATTACAAACTAAGATCCATCAGTTTATTTCGATTGCTCACGTGTGTAATTAAGATTTCATGGCACTACCCCTTATGGGCGTTTTGGATTATGTAGTTAGAGATTTGTTGCCTCAGTTTTTTTAAGTTTATTTACGCTTCGTTAGGGACAGCTTTCTTAATGTTTTTTAAATCATCTTTTTAGTACAAAAATTAAATTTTTTTTACTAGAAAGTTGTTTTAAGCAGTAAGAAAGCCGTCCAAACGAAGCCTTAATCTCACGCGTGTAATACAAAGATGCTAAAATATTCGGATATTGATCCTTACTCTACCAGTCTGATTTCCATCACCCAACAATTGACAATTCTCTATATCCCTCCCTCCCTCTACACCCCAAACTCACAATTACTCATCTTTTTCAACAGATCAAGGTTTGCGTATTCCATATGCAAATCTTCTCCACAACTTACATGCAAAGGTATACTTCACCGTCTTACTCTTTCATAAACGGAAAAACAAAATGAGGAGGAATAAACAAGCTCAAGCTGACTATGATAGAAAATTAAGAAACGATAAAGCAGGAACAAGAATGACCAAAAAAGACTCATTTCGAATAAAATGGTGGAAATTAAGTGACTAGTGCCCAACCTGCACATCATAGGTGGTCCGTAATTGCAAGTTTTGGCCCAAATCCAGAGACCCCCTCAGAAGAGCGTTTCGAGATTCAAAGTCGTAGAGAACTGAGAGATTCTTGGTTATAAATCCCAGCTGCGGGCAAAAGATCTCGCCTTTGGTGTTGTTCTGAAAGGAAAATTTAAGCTTGGCGAGGCTGTCGAAGAACTTGCAAGAGACCTTGTGCAAGAACAGAGGGCCTTCGCTATCAAACTCTGTCGTGAACCGTAATGGAGGACGCCGGTTGGGCGTGAATCCGCCATTCCTGGTGGTGCTTTCGAGGGGATCCGGGGTTGGAGATGGCGTCGGCGGTGGTGCCGGTGGTAGAAGATAGATAGGGCTAGGGCACGAAGGGATCTCGTCTCCCATAGCCCGAGAAATTAAGATAAAAGGAAAGAGATAGGAGGAAACGGATGGAGCTCGCCGCTTTGCCGATCTGTGATCACCGCTTCGGCGCAGAGCTCGTGAAAATTTTTGTATAATTTCCTCTCACTATCATCTGGCGCCAAATAAAAGACTATTTTGGACCGCTTGAAAAGAAAATTGGCACTTTGAAAAAAGAAAGCATTTTCATGCCAATTTTAGTTGCTCCAATCATTATCTAGACTTTAGAAATTTATTTATATTATTTTTCATATATCATATATAATATATTAAGGTTTTTTTAACAATTTTCTTGCTGCTTTATAAAGCAGATTTTTAATACAAATATTTTCAGTTCAAAAGAATTTGTATTGAAAACCTGTTTAAAAAATCAGTAAGAAAGTCATATCAAATGAAGCTTAAATGGACATATTTGATTCTAAAAAGTTTAAGGTATTTTTGGAGAACTTAAAAAATGTTTTAGAGTTTTCAAATCTGAAGATCTTCGAGACAATCTTTTTAAGTTATCAAGCTTCATTTGAGAAATTGGTTGATGTGGTATGTCTAGTTTCTTTGAATTTGTTGTAATTTTTTTCAAGATTAAAATTAAAATTATCTATTGAATTATTAATTGTAAAGTATTATATGTTGCTAGATGCCATAAAATTGGTTCGAATATGTGAAATCAGAATTTAAGGTATGTGCAGGGATCACTATGGATCTTAGTCACACAATAATCTTGCATGTTTAAAAAGTTCTTATTTCTCAATAAATTTTTTGTATCCTCTCCTTCACTTGCTTTGTTATCAATGAAACGGGTATCAGTGTGAACCTCAGTATCTCAAACCTCACTTCAATTCAAAATATATCAATATGCAAATTATGTCCAATTGAAACTCAACTAGGCCATGAAAAAAAGTTTATGTTTTAATTACAATGACAATTTTGGCCCCAATCATAAATGCCAAAATACGTTATATCTCTTAATGGGAACTATCAATCTTGATAACGAGATAGATAACTTATCTAAGCCTTTCATAAAATCACTTTTTACGATCAATCTCAACGTTGTGGCGAGACAATTGATTTCTATGTTAGTCTGTTGGACAAGCTTAATTGTTTCATGTTCAACTCGTGTATTTATTGATAATGGCAATTCACACAATTGCAGTAAAGATTCGATTGCTAAATGGTTGTTTGTTGTGCTTGTTCCTATTGAGCTATTTCATATGTTGGAAATGAATTTGTTACAAACCTTGGGACCAACATTACATTATTATTATTAAAAAAATTATGATGTGTTTCTCTTTAAATAATAATTATATACTCCTATAGTGTGAACCTTTGCTTTGCCCCTCCATGAGCTCCAAGCACTCTTATAACATAGCTCGATTTATTGTTTCTTTTAGCTAAGCTCTTTAGAGCCATCTATGAACATGCTACCATCTCTACAAAATTTGCTTCCAAATTGTCTTTGCATCCCTCTTTACCATCATAAATACATTTTAATTAATAGAATTTTAAACCTTTTTTTCACTTTTACTCATTTACCTTCACATAAGGGGGTCGATTATCACATTTTGTTGGAAACAGATATGCGCCTGATGAATATCTATCTGCCCTTACAAGTAACCACATTTTCAAATATGCCATTATAAAATTACAGGAAAAATGTATCCCAATGATATTTATCATGAAAGCCAATGTTTATTCTCTATCCTGATAATTCTCATCAGGAAGAGGGATGAAATTGGAATTTTTGTGTGGATTATTAGACATTGAATGCAATAATATTACAAGACAAGTGTTGATCCAACAACAGCTTTCACAGCCCTCAAGGAGGAACAATTATTAGGTCCTCCGACCGGACATAGAGCTACGTCCTATCGGAGCTAAAATCACATCAAAAAATGAGAAATACCGAGCAAATATCAAGCAATACCAAACAATAACGAAGAATATCATCATGTGAAGACTCAATAACAAGTTATACCGAGCTATATCGAGCAATACCAAGTTATACAAAAAATACCGAGTTTTTCCTAAAAAACTCGGTATTTTTTGTATAACTCGGTATTGCTTGGTATAGCTCGGTATAACTCAGTATTGGTCTTCACAGAGTGATATTCCTCGTTATTACCAAATAATACCTAGCAATACCGAGCCAATACCGAGTTTTTATACTGGATTTTAGTGCCGACCGGACGTTCCTCTACGTCCGGTCGGAGGACCTAATAATTTAGGCATTTGCTTTTTATGTTTTTTTTCCACGCTTGATTACATTCGGGAATTTGTGATGAAAATATAAGCCTTATGATAGTAATCACTTGGTTACTATGATGGAAAGAATAGTAATTGTAGCCATAAGAAATTAAAATAATAGTGTTATGGTGTCAAAATAGGTATTCGGGTTGAGTTTGGGTGGTACCCGAAATTGACTTCGATACATGTCTGCGAACCCGAACTTGACACAAATTTACAAACAAGTCAGATATTTAAACACAGACCTAACATGTATGGTTGTCGGGTTAACCCGACTCGCCCGATTTGCAAACGGTGCAAGATCAAGTGTTGTAAGAAACACACGTGCTGTGAGCGTCGAGGACGAGGGCGGCTGCCGGGAACGCGTGAGTGTGCATGTGCGAGTAGGCGAGGGATGTGGTTGTGCAGGGGTGAGTGTCGAGTGCTCGGGTGTGGCCATGGGAGACTGAGGGAGGCCGGGCAGGACCACGCGAGGCCGGAGAGGGTTGCGTCTATGCATGCAGCTGCACTCTGTGCAGTGTGCATTGTGCCTATGCGTGCGGGACAAGAGGATTTGCGGTGGAGAGCGCAACTGGACTTGCAACGCAGGGTGAGTTTGCAATTGGAAATGGGACTTGGGTCAATTTCAAGCTATCAAGTTGAGCAGAACTTGATCTAATTTTTCAAACTGATCGGAAAATAAAAGCCGAACCAAACCCTTTTTTTAAACGAGTCGACCTAATCCCAAATTTTCTGAGTCAATTTTGGGTCAGATCAATAATTGACACCTCTAAACAATGTTGATAAAATAAATAAACAAGTATTGTATATCATACATAATTTAGAGAATTTTGACCCATATATATATAATCATATAGAATTCAGATAATTCTGACTCTTACTACTCTCAATAAATAGAGTGTGCATATAATACCATAATGTGCCATCGATACCAGAATATGCATTTAACACTAGATCTGAACTTCCTCCACCGACAACATATCTATTCAAAATCACACATTTAAATCAAATAATCATATAATTCATTATATTGTAATAAAAAGAACTTAAAATCGACTCATTTTAGAATTTAACATAATGCTTTAACGGTGCGCAGTAGAATGTACTACTGAGTAGAAATGTGCTGTCTTAAAATATAATCAATTTACCAGAAATTATTCAGAACATTGTTTTGAAGCTTTAATCATACTACAACATTAACTTTGAAAGCTATAATAATTTTCTAATTTTCCAAAAACCCCACATTTTTTTATTTTGTCACGTGAAAGTTTTTGAGAAAGATGTTTAAATGTTCAGAATTGTTGTATCTACAACATACAGAAACTTAGGGTTGAAAGCATTGCATATAGCAATTTATCCTTGTTTGTCGCTAACAAAATCGTTTAGTTTGTAAAATTTTGTTATTTTTAAAACTGAGATAGACAAAATACAATCTACATTGAGCCAGATAATTTTCAGAAATGGGATGACACATGCAATGACCCAAAGCGGCCTAAAATGGACTTTCTCTCTTTTAGGACTCCTCTCTCTCTCTCCCTCTCTAGATGACATCCTTGAGGGAAATGGAATGAATCAAATAGTGGAAAATAATATTTTTAATATAAAAAATTGTTCTAGTACCGCGGCGCCCAATTGAGCGAGTACCGCAGTGCTCACTCTGAGAGTCCACATCGCTACCACCAACGCCGCAACATGAATTAATTTACAAAATTCTATAGAGCTCAATGTCACAACAGTGCCAACCCTAGCTCCACAGTGCTCTAGGGGGGAAATTTTAGATTTCTATAACATGCAAATAGACTTTCAAGGCACGCTTCAAAACACATGTAGACTCTTACATACACACAAAATATATTTGGACATATGCAGAAGAGTTTTAAATGCAAAAATTCAGTGAATTATGTCAAATCAATTCAAGCCAAAACAGATAGACTATTACCAATTTTGAAGGTGTCACACACACTCCTCATCTCATATAAATTCAAGTCAAAACAGATAGAACTATTACCAATTTTGACGATGAAAGATTAAAATTTGCATTTGAAGTAAGATGAATTAACAACACATAACTGTTGTAACAGTCCAAACTCTCAATCATCGAGATATTGTCAGCATTGAAATAATAGTCTCACAGTTTTATTTCATTAGTACACCTTCTCTAAAGGCCATACAACTTAGGAGTTCACCCATACGAGCATGCTTAACTGTGCAGTTTCTATTAAAAGTTCGATCGTAACATCAAAAGGCGCATCAAAGTTTAAAAGTTTAATTTTATTTTATTAAGGGGTTTCACAAGAACTAGTCAAGCCTTCATATATTTTCACATGGTATGTAGCATGGGCTTATGATTTTGACATGTGGCATTTAAATAATATGTATGATAAATTATATATTCATTTTCTCAAATAAATTCAAAAATAATGAATATAGTATAATAAAATATATAACAAAATAATAAATTATTTACAAATTCATATATAACCAATAAAATTATTTTTATAAAAATAATGATGTGTTAAATTTATAAAGGACTTAAATGGTGCCCAATTATATAAAAATTCCATTTAAGTTCCTTAACTTCTTAAATAGAGACTTAAATAATTCCACTGGAAGTTTAATTTGATCCATATTTAAAGAGTCAATAGACTAAATTAATAGTTTCGATATTTGACCCAACCCTAAAGCCTGACCAAAAACCGACTCGAAAATTACAAGTCCGGGTCAACACATTTGGAAAATAGATCAGGTTCGAGATTTGTATTTTGACTTGTTTTAATTTTGGGTTGGGTTCAGGTCAACCCGAAATCAACCAGGATCTGTATCGCGCTCTACTTGCCCGTGATTGCCTGATTTGGCGCTCCATCGTGCTTGTGCTTGCAGGGACGCACCTGCTCGCACAGACTGGACGCACCCGCTCGCCTCGCACAAAGCTAGCGCTCGTGCTCGTCTTGCCTCGCCAAACCCCTTGCGTTTGCAGATAGACTGCCCTCATGCCACTCTCGCCTCGTCCAATCGGGTCATCAGCGTGTCCGATCGTGTTGATCAGGGTTTAGGGCGGGCCAGGTTCGAGTTTCAATTGCCAACACATTTGTGTAATCGAGTCGGGTTTGAGTCGGATCAACTGAGGGTGAGTCAATTTCGTGTTGGATCCGAACCCAACCTAAAAACTCATGTGGACACCCCAACTTTTGCATAATGGTAGACTATTTCAATCCAACAAAAAATTTAGAGATCCAATTTTAAACTTTTCCCAAATCTTAATTTCATTCTAAAAAAAAAAAATCAATTAGAATATTCTCACATTATTTATTTAGTCAAAGAAAAAAATTAAAAAAAAAAGGCTTTCAAAATCACAGAAATATAAATTTGAAATTTCTACGATAAGTCGATCCGTTACAACGATCCACATAATCTGCGCTGCAAAAACGCAAATTTTATTTATTAATACGGTAATACCATTCTCCTACCTCACTGCCAAGCGTGATAGAACAATACTAAGCCGTCATCTCCTTCCAGATTTCCACTTTCAATATTCAATCTCACCGCCGGTGAGCACCTCCGCCGCACCTTCCATATGCCGATAGTCTCGCTTTTCTTCAATGCTCATATTTATTTCTTCTGCTTCCTTTTTTTTTTTTTTTTTTTTTTTTTGGGACATTTAGGCCAATTAAGTCAAACTCACACACACAACGCATACACAAAGACTCGAACCTTGGACCTCTTAGTTTTAAGCCTAAGCTCTCAACCAATAGGCCAAGGAGAGTTGTGTTTCTGCTTTCTTTTTGTTATTATATTTTCAATCTCATTTGATTACATGAGCCTAAGATTTTGTTTAACACAATTTTTTTAGTGCTTTTCAAAGCAACTTTTAGCACAAAAATTTTTTAAATTAAAAATTGTTGTACTAAAAGACTGCTTTTAAAAAGCAAGAAGTCATCCCAAATGAAACCTAAGTCGATGGTTTCTAAGGCTTTGTTTGGGACGACTTTCTTGTTGTTTCTTAAAGTAGCTTTCAAGTACAAATATTTTAATTTTTGTATTAAAATGCTGCTTTAAAAAGTAGCAAAAAAGTTAACCCAAACGTGAGGTTAATAATTTGCCCACACTAACACCCTTTCTAACAAAATCTTGATGCTCTGCCCAACAAAGAAGGATGAGGATGGGGACCAAAGCTCATTCCCAGCTTGATCTCATCGCAACTTTCTCTTCGTCTTAGGTTTCGTTTGGAACGACTTTTTTACTGCTTCTTAAATCAACTTTCTAATACTCAAAAGTTGTTTTAAGACACAGTAAGAAAGTTGTCCCAAATGAAGCCTTAGTCTAGGGTTTTGTTATATATATATATAATGTAATTGATGCTATTTATTGTATCATATTGAGGAATATAGCAATGATATTAAAACCCTAACCCAATTTATTTTCCATTTATTTAGTTCAATGGAGTCATTAACGGTCGCGAGGGACCCAACGCTAAGCTCGCCATGCGCAGGCTGCAAATTCCTGCGAAGGAAATGCCAGCCCAACTGCGTCTTCGCCCCGTACTTCCCCGGAAACCAGGCGCAGAAATTCGTCGACGTGCACAGAGTGTTCGGCGCCAGCAACCTCACTAAAATCCTCAACGATTTGCATCCCAACCAGCGCGAGGATGCGGCGAAATCGCTCGTGTACGAAGCCCAGATGCGCATCCAGGACCCAGTTTATGGCTGCGTGGGCGTCATTCTCGTTCTTGAAGATCAGCTGCAGAGGCTTAAGTTTCAGCTGCTGTCTGCTTGGGAGGAGCTGACGAGGCTGGAAGCTGCTACTGGGATGAGGACGATTGGGATGGAGGAGGTGGTTTTTCCAGATTGGTTGCGAGAGCAGCAGAGGATGATGACGATGGTGATGATGATGAGTGGAGGGGGTGATGATTCTGGTCTTATTGCAACAATGAATTCCGGTGCTGGTGCTGGAGCTGGAGCTGGAGCTGAAGATGATGGTTGGCTTCCTGGAGGTATCAAAATTTTAAAATTTGAAATTTTCTTTTGAGGCGCAAGCCTACTTGTGGAGAAATTATTCTGTGCGGAGACCGGGCGAAGAATATCGTTTGGAGACCAATCAGAATGTGCCACGTTAACGATACCGAGCACAGGGGTGACGTGGCGCATTATGGTTGGTCTGTGGTGACGTTCGACGTCCGCACAAAATAATTAATCCTGCTTGTGAGTTGTTTTGATAAATGATTTGTGAGTTGAGTTTGTTATGCATGTTGGATGTTTGAGGCGTTATAGTTGAATATTTGAATTTTATTTAGGGTTTTAATACTACACTTGAGTCAGTTTCATCAATGGCTAGTGAGGCGAACTCGATGAGCTAATGAGTCAAGTTTGAGGTTGCTTGATCGGCATGTTTAAAGCATGTTAATATGAAATAGGAATGAAATTTGTATTGGGGTATTCAGATATAAATTTTATGAGGATAGGCTTGAAAATGATTAGATTTACTTTGAGATTAGTGCAACATAAATTATCATGCATTCAACATTGATTTCAAATTAAATACAATAGCTTTTAGGTTTATCATGATATAATTTATATTAGCATATCCTAAAACATTTTTTAGTAGATTTAAACTTGTATTAGAATTAGAGAGTCTTAAGTATAGAATTGTTAAAGGTATTTTAAAATTTTATTTTTTACTTCATCATATTGAGTAATTTTAAAATATTTTTCTTTTAGTTTTTGTATCCTTTTTGTTATTTTATCACATAGCTATTTCAGAAAAAAAAATGTTTTAAAATTATATCTTATTTTATTATATAAAGTGATTCATTATTATATTTTTTTCTCTAATTTCTCATTGCTTATCATTTTATCACAATTGAATAAAATTGTTTTCTTTCTTAGAACAAATGAGCAGGCTCTTGAGCTGCAATGAACTCTTATAATTGAACTTGAACTCGAGTCCTAGTTTAATTAATTAATCCAACAAAAGCTTCAGCTTGGGTTGGTCAAAACATGTTAACATAAAATAGACTGAAAATGGATTAAAATTCAAGGCTTTAACTACAAATTTTTCAAAATGTTTTAATAATGTAAATCATTTTCTTATATCAAATGTATTTTTATAATTTTTATCTAAGTTTTCACTCTTTTATCATTTTATCACAATAATTGGCCAAGTCAAAATCATCGTTTTCACTGCTAGCAAAATGAGTGACTCATTAGCCGACTCGAACTCATGAGTCAACAACCTTTTTTTTCGAAACATTGTTGTAATTATTATCATAGTTAACAAATACATGTATTTAACTGTTTTTATCTTCTAATTATTTTATTTTATTTTATTTTTTATTGAAGGATTCGAAGATTATTTTGCATAGCCAAGCTAGCTAGTGGATGGCTTTAATTTAGAAATAATGAGAAGAGGAAGCTTGGGAAGAGGCTTGGACATAGTTCTACTACTACTCTTAAACCACTTTTCTCCTCCAATATATGAAGATTGCTACTCTTATTTCTTCATTGCAATTTTCTACTTGCATTGCTACACCTACAAGTTTTTGTTTTAATGACTATGTTTATGATGTTTATGCACTCTTTATTTCTACTATTTTGCATCTTTGTTTGAGGCCTTATATGAAGGCTCAAAAGGTAGGGTGGTTGCTTTAATGACTATGTTTATGATGTTAATGTGAAATCTAGTAGAGTCTATTTAGAAGCACTACTATTCACAGAGGACATCATTTCTTTTTTGTGAGTTGATAATAATAAAAGATGATGATGGTGAAGAAGTCGATGAAAAAGACTAAGGTTTAAATATTGATCTTTTTCCCCTTCATTGAAATAAAGTATTGTTCTAGCTTTGTGTTTGTCACAATTCATTTTGTTGCTAATGAAACCTTAAATCAAGTTATAGAATTTCTTGCTCACTAGTTAATATTGAAGGGTGTTTCTTCTCATCACTATGACATTCTATTTATTGCCCTAATTCCTAGTTTTTAGTGTTTTGGTTGTTATCTTATGAACTTTGAAGTGATTACTAAATATAAATGCATGCCTTATACAATATTTTATGAACATTTTAGTTTATTTTATGAAAGGTTTTTGGCTATCATTGTATTTTATTAGTAATTTTGTTTAGAAAGAAAGTAAGGACAAGGTTGACAATTATATGATACATAAAGTTCTATAAATCTTTAATTAATGCTAGAAATTAATGAGTAGATATCATATGAGGTGGGTATGAGTAAAATTGCATTTAATCATTCAACACTCTTACCCACATATTCCTCTATCAAACTCTGCACATATTCATTGCCCTAATAATCATATATGATACATGAATACTTATTTATCACGTCACATAAGCCCTAAAATATATTGCAATTTAAATTTTTTTAATAACTTGAAACTCCCTATGGATTTTTATGGTTGTAACAATAATATTATGTATGTTTTAAGGAAAACCTTGCAATGAAGGTAGCATGTAAAAGTCGGTCAGGTGAGTACCGACCTCAACCTGCTCAAATGTTGGCAGATTGGACATGAGAACCCATTGAGTATTTGACAAATGGTCAACATATCATTATAAAATTAAACCAATCATTGTGAGTTACAAGGCATGGCTCCTAGAAAGAGTTGTTAGCTCAAGATTTGATGGGTTAGAAGGATTAGTAAGTGTTAGGCAAACAACCATAAAATTAGTCACCCTAGAGCTTGTAGGTCAACATGTAGATGCCAATTAATATGCAATTTAAGTTGATGGATGTATTTGGGCATGCATAATATGTTTGGCAGGTGTAGGCACTTACCGGTGGGAACGAGCTACTATTTGATAGGAAGATGGTATTGATCAGTCGATAAGAATAAATGCACTGACAAGTCGACATTTGTAAGGTATTAACTGGTTAACAATATTAAAAGAGGCACCTCATAGTAAGATAAAGATGACAACTAAAATGAGATGCTGGCTTAACTTAGTGTGGAATATGGAGTTGTCATCCCCTTATAGTTAATGTGTCTATTTTGTTAGATGCAATGACTTTTTAGGGATAATTATGGGGGAGAAGTCAAAGGGTTTAAGATTAGGCTAATGACTTACAAGCAATGTGTTCAAAGTGTTTTAATTAAGAACTTAATAAATTGAAAGAGCTAGTGGGTTGTGGTCAGTAACTTATTAGAGTGAGAAGGGCGATATAATTAACAAGTAATGAATTTTGTAGTTATCAAAGTTGGGCATTAAGACTTGCCTCAAAGGGTTTGGAAATGTGACTTCTAGGAAGCCTAAGGGAAAAAACTAAGTTTTTTAGCACTTATGATCTATTGTCTTTTAAGATGATATCTAAGGAATGACTAGTAGATTCAAGCCATAACATTAATACAGGACTTGATTAGAACACAAATGTGAGAGGAAAGATGAATGTGTTATAGTAGAGTTTACTTCTTATGGGGCTTTAGTTGTAAGGTATAGAACTTATAGGCAACTATGCTACCGAGCAAGATAAAAAAAAATGTTAGTGTTGCTGACTCATATAGCTATTAGTGCTTGTGTTTGAGAGTTTTTGATTAATGCTAAGCTGGAACTTAGAGAGTTCTTTGACAAACTTTGAAGAAATTTGTTTAATAATGAAGATAACTTAAACTCGAGATAGTTCAACTTTGGAGAATGCTTTCCTCCCTTCATTTTTAGGGAAGAAAAAAATGTCGAAAGGGTGGGAGGATATATGAAGGTTGGTGGATATGTCCCAAGGAAATATCATCCTTATTAAACAATTGGGTAGAATTGGAGGAATTTCCTTCTTTTATAGGAAAGGAGCCAAAACATCAATCATGCTTATACATGTCAAGCAATTTCAAGGATATCATGGAAAGTTGACCTTTTAAAACCTCTCTTTTAAGATGATGGCTCATTCTCTTTATTATATAGCTGACTACCTTTAAGATGATGGGGACTTAGGGATAAGTATGCCCTAACTTTAAGGAACATAGGAAGGTTGAGCTATCAGCTGCTAAAATTATGGTAGTCTTCTATAGCTTCTAATGAGTGCTAGCTAAACTCAAATCTCTAGAGGCGAGGAGAAGACTAACACTTTAATTAGGAGCTAGGCCTAATGGAGGGGCCTCTCATAGGAGGAAGATAAGTGGGTTAGACCATAAGGGTCATATTTCTCAAGTAAGTGATACATTCACTATTTATGGATGAATAAAACATCATAGATTGTGGACACCAAATAAATTTATGCCAAAGAGAAAAATCATGTCACTAGTCATTCTATTGACTCAGTAAATCATCAAAATGAACTAAATCTAACTCACACTTAGCACTTAAAATTCACATATACTACTAAATTGTTAAATCACTGATGATATATATTCTCATCAGCTATGAGGTTGACCTAACAACATCATAAACGTATGTAAGTAATTCAGGATGATTGGGTCACCAATCTAAAAAATGCAACATACCCATAGGGCCATCACAATCGAATAGGAACATAAGATACATAAATCACCAACTAATCCAATTAGCACAACAAGAGTTTCACACCAACATATAACAAAGACTAGTTAAAACACACACAAAAGTAATATATGAATTTAAAAGATTTTAAAATTTTAAACATCAACAACATGCAACAACCACCAAGTGGGAGCAAGTAGGTTGCAAATATAAAGAAGTTGGCTACCAACTACCCAAGAACGAAATAAACAATGCATCAAATGGATGATGGTTGTCCTCATTAGGAATACCAAATGGTACTAATCATGGCCGAAGAAGAATTATCCCTATTAGGGTTGCTAGAAATCTAAGGGCATAAAAATATGTGTCGTAAGAGGAAAGGAATAATGTATTGCCTTCGAAGTCAGTTTTATTATATTTATATATAGTTGTCTTTTAAATGGTTCATAAAGCGGATTGTACTACCTTATAGACATAGAAAATACTTTTTTTTAGGATTCAAAACACATACATGGACACGTAGGCTTGTGCACACATACATTTGATGAATTTTAATAAAATGTTATAATAATCTTTAAAAATTATAAAGAAATAGTTTTTAAGAAGTAATTTAGGATTAAAACTCAAGGATTACAATTCATAGTCAATTTATTGTCTCCTCCTAATTACCATATTTGCATCTAGAATTTACAAAAAATGATCAATAGGATGTTGATAATGAGCTTTTGTTCACTTCATATTGTTTGGTTACTAGTTCGTGTTTTTTTTTTTTAATTTCTTTTGCATATTAATCTTTTTTTTTTTTTTTGCATAGTAATCAATGAAAAGGAAAAAATATATATTTATAATTTATGACTTGGTTTGGGCAATGTGCCCCTAAACCCTAAATGCTAAGGAGAATGATTTATTTTGGGTGAAATCCCCAAAAGAGAGCTATCAAAATTATATTTTTTAGGCTAAAATGCTAGATGAAATTTTTTCCTTATGGGATTGTTTATCAACTAAATGCTGAAAATGTTTGTATGATGGGTGAGGTTTTATGGCTTCATCTATGAAGATTTCTAAAAAGGTGAGAGGATTATGTTTATCCTAAATCTCATACGCTCATGTGGGACCGTACCCCTTAGGCGTGTCAATCAATGAATTAGCCTACGAACTTAACTTGAAAAATCTAGCGTCGAATTGACCTGTTTAATAAATGGGTTGTTTTCGGGCATTGCATTCCAACCCGTTTATTAAATAGGTCAGGTTCAGGTTAACCCGATTTTAACTCAAAAGACCATTTTTATAGTTTTTTTTATTAAATTATTTTATTTGTTAGTATAAATATCTCTTTTTTTATCAATTAATCTAAATCTATGGTTAAAAAGTAAATGAAGTATTTTATTTTAATTGAAACGGATTATTCAATTGAGTTCGGGTCTACTTTTTGACATGTTTTCTAAACGGTTCAAATTTATGTCGATCTAATTCGATCAGGTAAATTTCGGGTCAGACCCAAACCCACTCGGTTGACCTATTTTGACACCCTTAAGATTCATGCGGATCAAGTTGGCTTGTCTCTTATAGCTTGTTTGTGGGTCAAATGGAATTAGTTAATTGAATTTATCAGAAGGGCTAATAAGAGGAATTAGGAATCCACCTAAAGTGTTTTCCCAGGTTGCTCATGTGCCATTAATTTATAGTTTTTGTATTTTAATTAAGTTATATAAATTTTTTAAAATATTTATAAAGAAAATAAATTAAAAAAAAAATACTTTTGAATTAAAACTAAGGGATTACAAACTGATCATTTTTGCTTTTTGAGAATAAATTTGAAATTGTTTTTGTTTGAGTATTGGTCTAAATCAAATGAAGTCATAATACAAAAAATCAAGTAATTAACTTATTAATTATTTTCATGTAAATTATTTTTAGTGATTATCTTAATTCATATTTTAATTATATATTTTTTAGGTATGTTAACATGTTATCAAGAGCCTATTAAGCCCTTATGTTTCTCTGTTTGATCATTAATAGAGCTCTCAAAATAAATTTTAACCCATTCATTTCATGATCAAATTTTATGATTGATATCATTATGTTTTTCTTATTAGATGATTGAAAATTATTTTAATATAAATAATATAAAATAAAAAATAGTTAATCAACAATAATATTTCAAAAACAACTATTTTATTTCAACTTATTTTTATTTGTATATTTTTTAGTCGATATTTTGGATTGAATTTTTAAATGTTAATTTTTTGCGTGATAATTTACATTAGAAAATAATTGGATTTTAAAATAAATTTAATAAAATTTAAGCTCGTCATAATTATAGTAAATATTTTTCATTTTTTTCATCATTATTATAATATTTAAATAATAATAAATAATGTTAACATTTATTATATCATTTTTATTTCACTCCAATTAATTTTTGAATGAATTTTTAAATGCTATTTTTAATGAATGTTCAACTCGATTATCTATATTAACCGGTTCTTTTTTGGTCGAACCGGGTTCCCAATAAACCGGAGGGAATGGATTCTCACAGAACGTTTGATTGAAACGGTCTTTGGCTAAAGGCCTATTACCGAGCAATGGTGGATTTAAATGATTTTTGTTCATTTATACGCACTTATATATTTAATATTTAATAATTATTATTTATACACAAAATATTATAAAATTTAAAGAATATTATTCGATCTCTTCGTTATAATTCTATCACTAATTAATGGAGAGGAGGGGTGGTCGACAGAGAAATTGATGACAACAATGAAGTTTTCGTAAGGAATGGAGTAGCATCGTGTAATAATCCAAACTCTTAACTATCGAGATATTATAATTTTTGATCCAATAACTTCAACGAAAATACTTAACTTGGAAGTTTCTAATGAAATTTCAACAATTACATCAAAATGCATCTCGATATTTTTAAAAGTTTGACTTTATTTTCTTAAGAGTTTTCACATATTGAAAGTTACATATGAGAAGAAGAAGACAAGGTGCACAATATATCCTATCACCTTCCCTGATGAGATCCCATCTCGAATTTTTAGTTTTATTTTTTGTTAGTGGAAGCTTCTTCTCGATAGAGACAACTTTCAAAGCCCATTTTTAGGCGAGATTATATTGTGCGGTGTCCAAAAGTGTCTAGAAGCCAATCTAGACGCGCCACATAACTCAATGCACAGTACCCAATGCACTGTGCATTGTATGACTGACGCGTTCGGATTGGCCTCCGAATGTGTTCGGACACCTCACGTAATATTTTTTTCCATTTTTAGATACATCTCATTGTGAGTTTTGCGTGTCAGAAGATATCTGTGAGAACTTTGAAAACTGACAAAGAACGACGAATGAGCAGAGAGAAGGAATGCAAAGAAGAAGATAAAGTATAAAACATATATGCTATCGTTAATTCAAGAAGTGGTGTACAATTGGTATATATAGACATAGAAAATAATTAAACGAATCCTAAGGTTACATATGTAAGGCTAAAGAAGAGACTAACATCAAGACAACTTTTCTTTGTATTATATTTTCCCGAAATATTAGGATGTCATGGAATATATATTAACATGCCCTCTCAAACTGGTGCAGCTGAAGATGTAACCAGTTTGGTTGCAAGTTGTTGAAACCGAGAAATGGAGAGAGGCTTGGTGAAAATATTGGTAACTTGATCTTTAGTGGAGATATGATGAACTTTGATTGCTTTAGCCTTAATGCATTCCCTGATAAAAGTGACAGTCGACTTCAATGTGCTTTGTTCTAGCATGAAAAATCGGATTATTTGTTAAAGAAATAGCTGACATATTGTCACAAAATAGTGGAGTGGATGTTGTGGGAGAGCAGTTGAAATCTTGAAGTAATCGGAGAATCCAGATGACTTCAACAGCAGCAACAACAAGAGCTCAATACTATCCTCCGTGGAAGATCTAGCAACGACATTTTGTTTCGTGACACTCAACGAGAATAAGGATGACCTGATGTAGTTGCAATATTCTGAGATGGACTTGTGATCGGTAGAGTCACTGGCCCAATCAGAATCTGCATAGGATCAAAGAAGATCGGATAAGAAGAGAATCACAAAAAAGTGGTAGACCTGTATGAAGCGTACCTTGAATATAGCGAAGAAGATATTTGAGTGCTTCAAAGTGAGTGTTTAGAGGTTTCTACACGAGCAGACTTTAATAACGACGAAAGAGATGTCTGGTCTAATAAGAGTAAGATATTGAAGCGAGCTAGCTAATTTGACGAAAGAATGTAGGATTAGTGAAAGCAGGAGGAGTGGTAGAGGCATGAGATGATTTGATTTGGGACGGATTAGATACGAGTTTGCAATTTATCATGCCTGTTTTGGAAAGAATGGACTTCACAAATCTAGTTTGATTAAGGTGTAAGTCGTAGGAAGTTTGGACCGTTTGGATGCCAAGAAATTGAGAGATAGATCTGAGATCTAGCATTTTAAATTTTGTATTGAGATTATGCAGGAGATGATTGATTGCAGATTTGGAGTTATCGGTGATAAGAATGTCTTATACATAAACAAGGAAATATATAGAAACGTCCGACTTATTATATATGAGCAGGGATGGATCAGAGGAACTGAACTTAAACCCAAGTGACTATAGATGACCGAAAAGCACTACAAACCACTGACGAGGTGATTGTTTCAGAACACATAAGGCCTTTTTAATCTACATATGTAATTTGGATGAATAACATCGAGGAAGCCAAGGGGTTGCTTCATGTAAACGGTATGAGAGAGATAACAGTGGAGAAAGGCGTTGGAGACATCCAACTAATGAATAAGCCAATTATGATGAAGATAGACAACAAGAAGCACCCGAGCAGTAGGCAATGACGGTTGATCATTTTATTAAACTCGATAAATTTAGAGGTGACCTCAGAATTCATAAGTAGTGGATAAACCCAACAAAATTTATAATAGTCATCAACAAATGATACATAATAATGATAACCTTGCATTTGATGTGGTGGGAGAGGGTCCTCAAACATCTAAATGAACTAATTCAAAAAAAGTAGAAGCAGAGTTTTGAGATTTAAGAAAGGGTAAACGATGGCTTTTAACAATTTTACACGAATTACAATGATAATATGGTGAGCTAAAACAAATAGTAGAGATGCTTTTGGCTAAATTTTGTTGAGTAATAGAAGCAGGATGTTCGAGCCATCAGTGCCAGAGATTTGGAATAGCTTGAGTGGAGATCATTGCGAGAGATTGTTTAGGGGTTGATGATTGAAGCGGATAGAGACCTTTAAGACACGAAACCTGAAGAAGAAGGCGAGGGGTCTTCAAATCCTGAATTTGAAATCCATTAGAAGAGAAGGATGATGTATATATATCAAATTATATGACATATTTGGAAAGTGATAAAGATGACAGAGCCTTAGGTTACTAGTGGGAGTAGGAAGGACACCCTTTCCAGAATGTTGGATTGGAGATGTTGTCCGTTGCCGAGGGTGATTTGGTTGGAGCTAGTATGAGGTGTGGGTGAGCTAAGATTAAAAAAAAAACTGAAGTTAGATGACTGGTTGCTCCACTGTCAAGAAACCAGTCAGAATCGATGGAGGATTCCACGTGAGAGAATAACGCTGATATCTGAGAATCTTCATTGTAGGAGGAATCATGATGATGCTAGCAACGGAGAGCAGAATGGCCTTTCTTGAAGCAAATCTAACATGTAATAGAACTTGTCAAATTGTTTTCATGGTGAATGGGGTAGTTGCGAGTGGATCAATTCATGGAGAAGGAACAACAATGATTTGTAGAGTTAACCTCTTATATGGCCACAAGAGGTAGTAAGTGCCATGGAGGGTTTGGAGAGCTGTATGTTATGTAATTCATGGGTTGCTTCTTGGGCAATGTTCTTCTCTTCACTTCAAAGTAGTGTATATAGATCATACAACGTTATTGGGTGGATATTAGTGCATATAGCAGTTTTGAAGGATTGATATTGGGAAGGGAGACCTTTTAATGTGCAGAGGATGATATCCTCTAGATCAAGAGAGGTTCTGGTGGCAACAACAACATCGATTTTAGACTTAATATTGAGAAGATAATGGGTAATTGTTTGATCTTTCAGGGATATATGGTGGAGCTCATTCTTGAGTTGTATGATACGAGATCTAGTGGTAGACTGAATACGCCAAGAGATGGTTTCTCAGATCTCGACACAATGTTCTAAGGAAAGAACGAAGGGTAAAAGATTAGGAGAGATGACAGAGTAAAGTGAGGCAACTAGGTTTTGATCAACTAGAAGCCATGTTTAATAGAAATATGTATTAGGAGCAATCAGAGACGTTAGGGAAGGGCAAGAACAAGAACCATCAAGAAAATCGTCAAAGCCATTAGCTCAGTAGAGCTTGAAGACTTGCGACCGCCATACGAGATAATTATCAGAGTTAAGAGGGATGGAAATGATACTTTTGATATTGCTAACCAAGAACTTTAATTTGCACGGGGATTTTTGTACTACTTTTTCTTGAAATATCAGGATGACATAGAATATATATTAACAAACTTTTCTTCATTGTCAAAAATTTGATTAACTCAATTAATGAAGTAGTATATTATATAAATAAGATTTCCTTTAAAAAAATTATGTAAAGCGTAAAATTCAGATTTAATATATATAAATATATTTGAATATTAAAAAAATTAAAAAGTCAAAAAAAAAAAAAACGAAAATAACTTTTAACGAGTTCTCCTCTCCCCGCCTTCATCTCCAAACTACTTTCCTGAGAACTGGAATGTCTCTTTGCGCCTATAAATAACTCGTCGGCCTCGTCGACGTCGTCAGCCTCGCGTTCTTTCCAGCGGATCAAACGCGGGGATTGAAGGAGGAGTCAGCTTCAAGACTCTTTCGACAAGAAAGGAATGCTTGGATATAGGTCTACACAAGAAGGGTTGAGGGAGAAGGAAGACTTGTTAGGGTTTTTCCAGATCTCTCTTCGCTTTCTTCGGTGTTTTTTTGATCCGCAACTCTTTGTTACAGATTGCGGTTTCTAAGGTATGGCTTTTTTCCTTTGGTGCTTGAACTAGATCTTGTTTTCGTCTCAAGCGATTTCGTTTTGTCTACCACTCTGGGTTCTAGTTCTTGGTTTGTACGATTTATTTTGTGTAGGAGTTTTAATTACGCTTGGTTGTGAGTTCTTATGCAACGTTTATTTTGTCATTTTGCGGGTTTGGAATCGGTTTCCTCTTAGATGGAGGGAGGTAGTTTGGCATATTTTGATTGATTTTTCTTTTCTTTTTGGAAAATTTCGCAGATGAATTATATTCTCTGCTATTGTCAGATTCCTCTATCCCTAGTCCCTAACTGTTGGTGCTGCAATGTACAAGTTCTTCTTAGACTTCTTCCTAAATAGTATGTTGCTATTACGGATGAGCTCTTCATTCCAATTAAGTTTGCTTTCTGCTTGTAGATGGTGTTTTTTTTTTTTTTTTTTAATCAGGTTTGTGTAGTTTCACTTTTTGCAAAATGTAATTGATTTAAGATTGCCATTCGAATGATGCTTATGTCATCTTTGTATTTGTTTTCATGTTGGAGACAGATTTGCACCAGAGGGATTTGATCATTAACATTAAATAAAGGACGAATACTGGTTAATCGTGATGGATTTGGGTTCTGTGTTCTTTAAATTAGCTGATAAATTTGATCCTTCTTTACCGATGGTTTGTGGCTGGCTTGTCACTGGATCCTTTGGGCTGCTAGCACTGATATATGCCTTTCTCAGGCTGCAGAAAGAGGCATCACTGAACTGGATAAAAGCAGCTGCTCAGGAGAAGAAAAAAGTTTGGAATAAGTTGAAATGTCCTAATTCTTATCACACATGGACTGAAGATGATTGCGGTATAGGGAAACCTTCAGCATGCTGTGTTTGTTTGTCATCTTTGGTGTCACCTCAAGGTGGTGGACTGAAGACCTCAGGCAACGCTGAAGTCCAACGTTGCTCCATATGCGGTGTTGCAGCTCATTTCCACTGTTCTCGGTTTGCGGTGGAGGATTGCAAGTGTATAGCACAAGCTGGCTCATCCCATTTGATGCACCACTGGTCTGAAAGATGGGTAGATTTGGATGAGAACTCTGAGACGTCTTCCTTTTGTTATTATTGTGATGAAACATGTGGTATACCATTTTTTGGTGCTTCTCCTACCCCTGTATGGGGTTGCCTTTGGTGTCAAATCCTCATACATGTTGATTGCCATGCTAAATTTGTAAAAGAGACTGGTAATATTTGTGATTTGGGTCCACTTAGACGGCTTGTGCTGTCTCCACTCTCAGTGAAAGAGGTGGATGATGGACGAACAAGCGGGGGAATGCTAAAAGCTTTGAAGGAAGGGATTATTACAACATCAGTTAGAGGTCCAATAAGAAAGCAGCGTAATCGTATTAAGAATGGGAACAACTACTCTTCTCTTTATAATGTTCCTTTTGGTAAGCTAAAGCATTGTTCAAACAATGGTAAAGCTAATGAATCTTTCCTTAGTTGGCTTTTTGGTGGGGTGTACTTTCAGGAAAAGAACAATGATTCTGCAAGTTTAAGATACAGTTATAATAAATCCAACCAAAAAACTGAAAGAAGAAATTATGAAGTGATCAATTTGCCACAGGATTCAAGGCCACTTCTGGTATTCATTAATGCGAGGAGTGGAGCTCAATATGGACATTCTCTTCGAAGGAGACTGAACATGCTGTTAAATCCTGCTCAGGTTAGCGTTTAAGTCCCCTTATGAACAATCATTCCACTCTGCTAACTTCTTAGGTATCGGAAAACAGGATTTTTTTGCCCTATGATTTTAGATTTTACGATCAATTGTTTAAAGTGCTTCTTTTGCTAAAATTTGGCAATTATGTATCTTAAATCTTGTGTGTTAACCAAAATTCAGATTTTTGAACTAAGTTCCTCCCAAGGGCCTGAGGTTGGGCTGCAAATGTTCCGTAATGTGCAATACTTCAAAATTCTTGTTTGTGGAGGTGATGGTACTGTTGCATGGGTTCTTGATTCCATCCAAAAGGAGAATTTTGTATCTCCCCCACCAGTTGCCATTCTTCCTCTTGGCACTGGAAATGACTTGTCACGCGTTCTGCGATGGGGAGGGGGTTTGTCATCTGTTGAAGGGCAAGGTGGCCTCCGTCCTCATCTGAATGACATTGACCACGCAGCAGTCACGATGCTTGATCGCTGGAGTGTTTCCATCCAGGAGAAAAATGCAGATCCAGGTGAAAGCAAAAGACATGTGAAGCAAATGACAAACTATTTAGGTATGTTGGCTAAGACCATCTCCAACCGAGAATCTCATATTTCACTCCAAAATACCGTGAAACTAAAAAATACCGTGATTCATCTCCAATCAAACTCCATTTTGCCCCCTTTTGCGAAGGTAACGGTCTTTCTTTCTTTTGCGCATTTCTTCGGCAAGTTGGGTAGAGACAGAAAAATAGCGAAGATGAACAGTGCAACGCCAATATTGACGTCCCACTGTTCACCTGCAACCAAATAGCATAATTTTACCATTTGGCTGGAGCTCGCCAGTGACGCCATTCAAGCGGTTGGAGTTCGGTTGGAGATGCCCTAATATTCACCAAAATTTTATAGCTGAAAGCAGGGCCAATTTTTTTATTCATGTATGTCCTTTCTTTTTTTTTGTTTTGTTTTTGCCTTGTAGGTATTGGATGCGATGCAAAGGTTGCATACAACTTTCATACAACCCGGGAAGAAAGACCTGATATGTTCCATAGCCAGGTAACTGATATATTTCTCTCGCTCATACACAAAGCCAACATGCTCATGTACATCCACACTAATCCTCTTGTTCAAACTCATTTATTAATTTCATATGATGGCATGATGCCAAGGTGCTAAATATCATAATATTTGCATTCATGTTTGAAACCCCGGTAATGGATATCTTGAAAATCAATTATGATATATATGATGAGGGGAGCGTAAGTTTACTCAAATGTAATTTTTTGAGCAAGAGGCTGCACGTAAAGTAACTTTTTTTACTTAGACCAGGCAAGTATCGCAAACTTGTATGATTTCTGAGAAATCCAAGCTATTTGATTATGTTATGTACACCAAGTTGTAACATCTAGAAGAGTAACAAGTTCGAGTCTTCCAAACCTCTTCTTTTGGAGAAATTATTCTATGCGGAGAACGGACGCAGAACACCGCCCAGAGACCAGCCAGAATGCCCCACATCAGCGGTACCGAGCAGTACCATGCTACGGTACCGAGCACAGGAGTAACGTGGCGCATTCTGGTTGGTTTCCGGACGGCGTTTAGCATATGCATAGGATAATTAATCCTCCTTTTGATTATATTTTCATCGATTGCTTTTTTTTTTCCTCTTCTTTTTTCTTTCAAATATATAGCTAAAGTTTAAAGATCATGAAACATTAAAATTATATTGAGTTAACCAAAATTAGTTATGAAAATTAGCCATATAAACCTTAAACATTAAAGTTTATATGGATGAACCTTAAACATTTTGTTATTGAAATGTATGAACCAAATTAGTTTTGAATCGTTTATGAAAATTAGCCATATAAATTTTGAGAATCTGGTTAGCGAAAGTCATTTCTGTTTTAAATGTGTGTTTGTGCACCAGCCTTATGTTGCCTCATAAAACAGAATTTTCAATGGCTTATGTTGAATATCGTTTTAAATCACATTTGTGTTTGTGCAGGTATATGATATTAAACATTGTTAAAAAGCAGCAAAAATGTTGACTTTCAGATACTAAAAAATGTTCACCATAGTTAATCATTCCTACTATATCCCAAATAGCGGAGGATTTTTGTATGGTTGCTAGCAATCTTAGTACTTGTTCCGTGCATCATAGTTCTTCCAGGTTAATATTAGGAAGCTATTCAGGTTTTAGTTCATATCCTTGAGGCATGTTTTCTCGTTAGAACTATTTATTATTATTTTGTCACCACATGTTTCACCTTCTTTTAAGCAGTTTTTTTTTTTTGTAAATGTAAAATGCCAGATAATAGTTATCACTTATATGTGCTAAAACACGTTCATTTACATTTATTTATTTATTTTTAATTTGTAGTTTGTCAATAAATTGTGGTATGCCAAAGAAGGAGCTAAGGATATTGTGGATAGAACTTGCGCTGATTTACCGTGGCAAGTGAGTTTAGAAGTTGATGGAAACATGGTTGAAATTCCAGAGGTAAAAAAGTGTATTTTTACCAAACAATTTTACTTCAATCCATCCCTTCTCCCTTCCTCAGGAGAAATTATTACGTGTGGAGTCCGGATACGTCCAGACTCCAATAAAAATATGACACGTGTTCTTGTACACAGTGTGCAACTATACACACTATGCATAAATTATACACACTGTGTACAAAAACACGTGTCACATTATTATTGGAGTCTAACTTCGCACGTAATAATTTCTCCTTCTTCTGATACTTCCTACCCGCATATTCTCTCTTTCCTCTCCCGCCTTCTTTTTGATACTTTCCAGTCACTTATGCCCTGATGATTTTCTCAGGATGCTGAAGGTGTAATCGTGCTCAACATTGGCAGTTACATGGGAGGCGTAGATCTATGGCAAAATGACTATGATCATGATGACAACTTCAGTCCTCAATCAATGCATGATAAAATGCTGGAAGTCGTTTGCATATCTGGAACGTGGCATCTTGGAAAGCTTCAGGTTTGTTTTTTATGTAATTCTTTCTACATCTTCTTTCAATAACTAATTGCTAATCTCCGGATGCCGTTAGAGCCCAAAAAAAACCTAAATTTAAGAGATCTCAAATTCCAGCCAAATTCCATATCCCCTAACCCTAACAAAGAACAAAGTATTTAATGCATACAAATCAAAAGGAAATACCTAAACACTTCTTACATTCAAATTTCCCTCCAAAATCCCTCAAAAATCCTTTCTAAAATGCTCCGTTAGCTCTTGCAGTTCATACGGCTATAGCAGTTCATACGGCTATAGCAGGAAGGGGAGACGTTCCGCCTCATTCGCGCTTGGGCTGGTCCCGTGTGGACCGGTCTAACAGATAGATAGTAAAATTGAACAATGTTGTTTAAGGCTTTAACAATTTCTTGCTACATATATTGACAGGTAGGGCTTTCACAAGCCCAGAGATTAGCCCAAGGAAAAGTCATAAAATTGCACATTCACAGTCCATTCCCAGTCCAGGTTGATGGGGAGCCATGGATACAGCAACCTGGCTGCTTGGAAATAACACACCATGGGCAGGTAAACTTTTTATATCAATGATAGCCAAACGATAGAAATCCAACCATTGCTATTTCGCCTCTTTGTATGGAAAAATTATTACGTGCGGGTTCGGATTCGTCCAGAGACCAATAAAAATTCGTCACGTCGACCCAAAATTGTATCGTGCTCGGTACCGCTTTGTACCGAACGTAGAATCGGACGGTTCTGATGTCCGCACAGAATAACCACTCCTTTGTATGACTTACTTTCACTGTTGCAGGTGTTCATGCTGAGGAAGGCATCGGACGAGCCCACTGGACATGCCGCTGCCATCATGACAGAAGTCTTAGTCAATGCAGAGTGCAATGGCGTCATTAATCCGGCTCAAAAGAAGCTCCTTCTCCAGCAGATGGCAATACGGCTCACTTGACGTTCTCGCATCCTTAGAAAAATTATTCTGTGCGGATACTTGACACAACAAAAGTCCGGAGCCCAATGAAAATGCGTCATGTCACCTGGTATCGAGCGATACGAGCTGCGGTACTGAGCAGCACTGAGCCTTGGTCCTCGGTACCAAGTGACGTGACGCATTTTTATTGGACTCTGGACGGCGTTCGGCATCCGCACAGAATAATTACTCCGCATCCTTTCCCTCTTGGTTAGTTTCAAACTTAGACTTTTTCAAACTTAGACTTTTTTGTATACACTTTCATTATAGGCTCCTTCAATTAGTTCCCCTTTTGAGGGACATATCAGCTCAATAAGAATTAGATAGGTTAGAGTCTGAAGAGGAATTTTTGTTGTAAAGCTGAGGGATTTAGTTACACTTACACATAAAGCAATTGTAAGAACGCGGAAGATTTAAGAGGAGCTTTTGGAATAGCGGGAATAAAATTTGCAATTTGTAAGCATAGAAATATCAGTATAAACGAGCCGAGTTGAGCAAGCTGGCTATTTGTTCAAAATTAGCTTGTATTTTTTGTACTTTGCAGGAGCTTTGGAGTCTTATTATGCCAAGAAACCTAGCCTCAAAGATTTACAGCTAGATTAATTAATTTTTTTAAATAAAAAATATTATGGAAGTTGAGATTTAATAAGATATCAGATCTTGTTTTCAAAAAGATTTTAAGGGAATTATTGCAGTTAATCCGTTGAAGAAAAAAAAAAAAAAGCTTTGATTTTTGGCCGAGAATAGATCAACAATTTAGGCTTTGGTTGGGATGGCTTTCTTACCGCTTCTTAAAATAAATTTTTAATAAAAAAATTAAAAATTTTGTACTAAAAAGCTCTTTGAAGTAGTAAAAAAGCTATCACACAATTTTTTAGTACAAAAATTAAAAAATTTATACTAAAATGAAGCAACAAAAAAGTCGTCCAACATGAAGTGTTTGTCAATTATTGATGTTTTTTTTTTATCAAATTATTGACATTGATCCTTTTCTTAAGAGATTGAGTCATATATTTGACCAAGTGAATTGGTCTGCAGTCATAATAAGCTGCTGGTCAATTTCGGCTAGATTTTAGACAACAATAATCGGCTACATTAATAGTTTTTGACCAATAAGAAAATTTTTAACTACAGAATGGTCAACAAAGCTTTTGGATGTACCCACCGCGGCTTCGCTCATGTTGGGGGGAGCTCGGCTAGGCAAAGGTCAGGTACCGGGCTCGAATCCTATGGGCGAGCGTGATAACTTCAAGTGTTAGCTCGAGTAAATTAGTGTGAGTTGTCTGCTAGGTCGATCGGGATTTACACGCCGCTTTGCATAGTGGTTCCTCGTCACAAAAAAAAAAAAAGCTTTTGGATGTTACTGAAAAAATAAATAATTTCAAATGTAGTTTTTATAGCTCTATTGTCTATATCATCTAATCAAAAATATATATATTTTATAATTTTCTTAGGTTTTTTGTAATATTATTTTGTAAATAGTTGTGCGCACTTTCATACAAAGTCCATAGAAAAAAATTTGGGATAACATTTGTGTTGCTTTCTAAAATAGCTTTTTAATGAGCAAAAAAAATTTTAGTTCAAAAATTTTTATACTAAAAAGTTTTTTTAAAAAGCAGTAGCATGTGTTGATAATCTCCTCTTTTTGATAAAAAAAATACTATAAGCTAACATTAAAAATAGACTTTCAATTGCAGCCTGCATAATATAATTTGCCAAAATGATTAAGCTACCAAATATAGAGTAGCAAATTATATTATCAAGAAATTAAAATAGTTTATGGAAGTGAAGACTAAGGAGGATTGGGATTTGAATACCTAAAAAATATGATGTGATTGTGAGCTTAAATTTTCTAAATAATAGCATGTTGATACCACATTCCACATTTTTTTTTCAACCTTTTGACATTATGAGGGAGAAGGGCAATACTTAATAAGAGATTATTTGACATTAGTTATGAGACTTTGATAGATGATAAGGCATCATATTTCAAAGAGATAACAAAGATGTATTAAGATATAATTGATTGATTGAAGTCTACATTTAAGACTTTCTCATTATTCATGATAGTGGCAAGGGAGTGGATATGTGGATGGATAGTAGAGAGAGCCACAAGATTCCCAGAAATTAATATAATGTGTGCGGATACTAAACGGTTCGAAGATCAATTAGAACGCACCATGTAACCTGGTACCGAGCACCGGTACCAAGCAAAAAAGTGATGTGACGTGTTCTGATTGGTCTCCGGATACCGTCCAGGATCCGCACAAAATAATTTTTCCAAGATTCCATAGCATTTTATCTTCATAAGTCAAGCCAAATTATTCCACAAGGATATAACAAATAATATTCCTAAAGCACAAATGTTTGAATTTCCAATAAATTCAATAAATATCTTAAAACAAACATGATAGAAGTTTTAAGTTATCTCTCTCTCTCTCTCTATGAAGTTTTCAATGAATTAATTAAAGTGTTTTTTTTTTTAATTAATTAAAGTGTTCTCTTATGGTCTACACATGTTCTGAACTTTTTTGGAGGCTTAGATTTCGACGGGGATACATTTTTTACTGTTTTTTAAAGCGGTATTCTAGTACAATTTTTTTTTTAAAGCAGCTTTCTAGTACAAAAATTATCTTTAGAGGCTAAGGTAGGAGAAAAAGCTTGCCATTGATATCGCAAATCAAATGGTTGGAGGAAAATAAGAGAGACCCATTGGAGATTTGAGTGTGTAAACATTAACAAAGGTGGAAGTTAGAATTAGACTTTAGTGTTATTTAAAGTCAAAGTTATTTGAATTCAAGCCCCCCCTAAAATGTTAAGCTTTTATTTTTAATAACTTCTTTCAATTTAATTTCTATGACCAATTTTAATTAAAATTTAAATTCTTTTTCAACTGATTTCATGATATACGTTTGAAATTTTGATAATCAATTTCTCACAATTTTGCATTAATCTATTAAAACCCAATCATTGTTATATTTGGTATTATAGGTAAGATAATAAATTATTTTTCCTTATTATTTTTAAATATTTTATATTTTACAAGTAATTTTATTATGCATGTAAATTTTAGGGATATATAATAATATTGCATCACTTATTTTATTTTATATCACAAGTGATGTTAGGTAGGAACATAAACTTAGAAAAATTAAAGAAGGAATAATTTTAATTATTTATTATTTTTATCTCTTCACATCAATATCATT
>NW_021319036.1:200638-221241 GCF_001605985.2 Dendrobium catenatum
TTTCCGCTTCTTCCACCTCACTCTCGTCACAAATTCCAACCAAAAGCTGTGTCTTGCGTCTTCTTAGGTTATTCTGAAAGTCACAAAGGGTACAAATGCCTAGACCGTAACTCCAACAAGATCATTGTATCTAGACATGTTTGATTCAATGAAAATTCTTTTCCTTTTACTTCTGTCTCTCGCCTACCTCAGCAATTCCCCACCAATCTCTCTCCCTACACTCTTACTCCGACATCTGTGTACTCTTCATCTCACTCTATTAGTCCCACTTCTCACTCTGATTTGGCTACTCAACTCTCTACTCCTGTTCAAGCTCAGCAGCCTCAATTGCCTCAAACCACCTCTACTGATCAAACCATAGCCTCTTTACCCACTGAACCCGCTGTCCTTCCCCAACATCACATGATCACTCGCATGAAAATTGGCTCTTTTAAACCACATACCCATCTCAACCTTCTTCATGAACCAACGCTTGCATCATTTTCTGATCCTACATCCTACACCGACGCTGTCAAATCTATTAAATGGAGACAGGCCATGACAGCTGAATTTCCGGCTCTACAAAAACAAGGAACTTGGCATCTTGTTAAACCTCCACCTGATACCTCCATCATTGGGTATAAATGGACGTATCGTACCAAACGACACTCAAACGGCTCGGTTGCCAAGTACAAAGCATGACTTGTAGCCTTGGGAAATCATCAAGAGTACGGTCTGGATTAAACTGAAACTTTCAGCCTAGTTGCAAAACTACCTACCATCCGTATACTGCTCGTCGTCGCTCTCAACAAGGGATGGCATGTTCAATAATTGGATGTAGCGAATGCCTTTTTACACAATGAGCCCTTCGAAGTAGTCTACATGAAACAACCGAATGGATTCGAGGTTCCATGCATCCCGACTATGTCTGTCGCCTTAACAAGGCACTTTATGGGCTCAAACAAGCTCCCCGTCAGTGGTACAACACGTTCACATCATACTTGCTGTCGATTGGGTTCTCGCATAGCAGCTCCGATCCCTCTCTTCTCATTTTCAGACAATCCAATATTCATATTTTCTTACTAATATATGTGGATGATATACTCCTTACAGGTAACGATCAGGATTCTATCAAACATTTCCCAGCTCAATAGCAAGTTTTCCATGAAAAACTTGGGCGAAGCAAATGACTTTCTCGGGATTCACATCTCCAAATCATTCAACAATTACTTTCTGTCACAACCGCAATATACCTACTCCTTACTGCAGCAAGCTAAACTCACCCATTGCAAACCATTATCTAATCCCTCTTACACTAAATTTCCATATGTGTTCAATGCAGATCCAATTCTCTCGGACCCGGTTCTCTACAGGAAACTAACGGGTTCTCTTTAGTATTTGACGCTCACTCGTCCGGACATAGCATATAGCGTCAATCTCCTCTCTCAACACATGCACAATCCTCTCCCTCAACATATCTATCTTTTCAAGCGTCTTTTACGCTATATAAAAGGTACTATCCATTATGGTATTCCAATAACCAATACTAATCTTGTTCTAAAATCCTTTTCATATGCGGATTGGGCTGGCGACCCGATCTCTAAACGATCTACCTCAGGCTATTGTTCCTTTCTCGGTGATAACAACATCTCCTGGATGGTTAAGAAACAACATACTATCTCCAGATCTTCCAATGAATCAAAATACCGCGCTCTCGCCTCCCTTACATCAGACATCATTTACCTTAGGCACATTCTACTAGACTTTGGCATACCTCAAGACACTCATACAGATATTTATTGTGACAATACTTCGGCCATCGTACTCGCCAATAATCCTGTCTTTCACGCCAGAACAAAGCATATCGAGATTGACCAGAGATTTGTCCGGGATCACATGCACAACAATGACATCCGGCTATGGCCAATTAGTACGATCAATCAAATCGTCGATATATTCACAAAACCTCTTTCTACACCTCGATTTCATCAACTCGGGACCAAACTGACAGTCTCTCTAGACCCATCAGTTTGCAGGGACATCTTGGAACCAATAAATTGTTAACATATGTTATCATTAGCTTTACCGGTGTAGTATTATAATCTCATGTCGCGGTTTAGTAGACCACTCTATGTATCTATATATATATATATATATTCATGTTATATGCATATGCAAGTATAAGTAATAAAAGACATCCAAGTATTTCTAATATTTTTATATATCTAATATTGCAAGCCAAAATTATAATAATCAATCTCAATCATATCAGTCATGTTTTTAAGAATCGGTTATATCACAAGTCATTTTGATTAGGTAGCTTTCATATCAGAAGTCATCACTTACTGTCCATCGGTGTATCATATCATATCAATCTGTCTCCTTATGCCTCACTTTTTATATCATTTAGGATTACACTACAATCTTTATTTTAAAGAAAAGTCTGTTGGCACACTCTCTTGTACAGAATAACATATCTCCAGTCAATTTGAATCAGTCAATAATTTTTGGCTAGTTTTTCTTACATAAATATATTTCATAACATATATAAAATAATAAACAAGTGATAGTAATAGTATGCTTAATATTCAACTCATTGTGTTAGTCTAGTACATATAAAAAGCATATAAATACGACTAGTGAGATTTATAAAAAAATATAAGAAAGTGTGCATGTGCATGCATGCTTCTATCATGTGTGTGCTTTTTTTCTTTATACATTTGTTGTGTTTTGACTAAAAAAAGTTGCTCTATTAGTTAAGTTGTAATTGACATATCTAAGTATGATTGCCTAGTTGATTTTGCTTGATTAATTTACATTCTTCAGCTTCAACCTAGCTTAATGGAGTTTAGCACCTTCTTTCATATTATGCTTCATAACAAATATGACCACAACAGATGAATTATTACAAGCATTCCTATTATAAACTGATATTATAAGATTTTAACAATTATTTCTTCAATTTCATATTCATCTAAATTTCTCAAATTAGAAAATTTCCCCCAAAACTAAAAAATAATCGACAAAAATTCAATATTTATTTATGCTAATATGTGAAGAAAGATTAAAACTATAATATACTAAAATTTACACATAAAAAGTTTGCTAAAAATAAAAATATAGTATTTTTTTTTAAAGTTTTAATCAAATTAAAATTCATAAAACACAAAATAAATCAAAGATAGGATAATGATATCCTACCTTAAGATAACATATTTTTCTAACTGGATCGACTGACAAAAATCACTCTACGACCTACAAAACTTTAAGTTTTCTCTTCTGCCTCCTATCTATTTTCTTCTATTTCCCTCTCTTCTGTCTCTAGCTTGAGGAATGAAGAAAACAAAAAATAAAATGAATTTTATGGTTTTCTGTAATGGATAAAAATATTTTATTACAAAATATCTTTAGGACATAAATATAATTATATCAATTGTTAAGCTTTTCAGCATAAAATTCATATAAATTCTTTTATCTATTCAAATCTTGAGCTCTAAAAATTATAAAAAAATATTCATAAATTAAGTAAGCATGCTTAGAAAACTCTGTTGAAATCAATTTACAAAAAAAGATACCCAATGATCCCAAAAAACTTATTTGTTCATATATGTGTCAATTTTCTACACTAACCATAAAATTAGGGGAAAATTTCTATAATTAAAATATAATAATATCTATATTATGACAAAGACCATTTACAAATTACACTTGTAAAAACTCTTAAAATATTATTTGATTATTATAAGTCAAAATACGTCTTATAGAAATTTAAGGATTATTACACCATACTCTAACCAACAAAGCAAACACAATTATTTTTCATCAAATATGAAATATATCATTTATTTTTTTTACAATGTATCGCAACTTATCTTGTTCTTGTGGTTGGGAGTTTTAGCTCACCCCAGAATGTCATGGGTTCGTAGTATAGCGAATCGATGTGTCATACCCTCACTAATAAATCAACTACACAGTTTAGGGTTATTGGCCAGCAAATATGAATGTGTGGATGAGTTTATAGCTAACTTCGACTGCTATCATACCTAGATCTAGACTTCGTTTGAGACAGGTTTCTTACTACTTTTTAAAGTAGCTTTTTAGTATAAATACTTTTTTTTTTTTTTGTACTAGAAAGCTATTTTAAAGAAGACTAAAAAAATTGTCCCAAATGAAACCTTAAAATGAAAAAAAAAAATTGTTGCTTTCCTATAATAGTTTCTCAATGAACCGTACGGGCAACAATGGCCAAACCAAATGAGCACTTAGCAATCAAGCAGTTCAGTGGCGCAATTGATGGGCTATATGCAACCTCTAATGTTTTCATTCACACAATGCTCTCTTGAGCATTTCATCAAACAAGTTGTTGCCAATAACAAGAATACAGGAATCTATGAAGTATGCTTTTATCATTGTTCTTTTTCCTGTGATAAGAAATATATATATTTTTTTCTGCTATCGCAATCAATGAGGTTTCATTTGGGGCGGCTTTCTTAATGCTTTTGAAAGCAACTTTCTAACAACAACAACAACATCAAGCCTTTGTCCACTACTTGGGGTCGGCTACATGAATCCTCTTTCACCATTGTGTCACGTTAGAAGTCAAATTCTTATTTAAATCTAATAAAGAAAGATCATTTCTAATATTTTATAACAAAGTATTTTTAGGTCTACATCTACCTTTCTTAACATATGTCAAATCTAATACCTCAACTTTCCTAATCGGGTCATCGGAAGGCCTCCGTTTAATGTGACAAAACCATCTAAGGCGACTCTCTCTAATCTTATCTTCCACTGGAGCTACTCCAACCTTTTCACGTATATACTCATTTCGTATCCTATCTCTAAGGGCAAAGCCACTCATCCACCTAAGCATCCTCATCTCTGCAACACTTAACTTAGTATTATGCTTCTCTTTTAATTGCCAATATTCGGCACCATAAAGCATTGCAGGTCTCACCATCATCTTATAGAATTTTCCCTTAAGTTTGAAGGGACTTTTCTATCGCACAACAAAGCCGATGCATTCCTCAACTTCAATCATCTAACTTGAATTATGCTGATAATATCCCCATCTATTTCTAATAAAGGTAATGCATAGGAGTGTGTGAATTATAGAGGAACTAAAGCAACTTTTTAGTACAAGAAATTTTTATACTAAAAAACTGTTTTAGAAAACAGTAAAAAAGCCGTCCCAAACGAAGCCCGAGACAAGAATCCTTTTCACACAACAAGAGATTAACATTGTAATTGCTATTTCAAAACTCAAATTCCAACAACAATGTAGAACCTGTGACAACAGACGATTAATGGACATCACAATGAAGTTTCCAGTCCATAATGAACAAGAAGATGGCAGCTTTCTCACAAGTTCTCTCCTGTCCTTAATTCTTTATTCTAAAAACAGAACAAGTGGAATGATCCACTGATGAAACTCAACAACATGGAAAATGGATTTAAGCGTTGACATTGATGAAAGTGAGGTAATACCAAGCTGCAAATGCCACTACAAGAATAAGCAAGGGAAGCAGAATGTCCATGAAATTGCTGGAAGAAGCTTCAGGCTTCCTTTGCTGAACGTTCTTGGCAGGAAGAGAGTCTCCTGTGGCTGTCTGGTTTGGCTTTGGGCCCTCAACAGTGCCGATTAAGAACTCATCCATCATGCTGGTCGCAGTGGAACTATGGCCAACGTCCTCAAATGAGTCGGTGGCATCACCATTAGCTTTCAGAAGGAAGAAATAAAATGTTAAGAAGAATATATTTTAGGAAAAATTAGTAAGAATTGGAGAAAAACTATGGAAGGATATCTTGATACAATTAGGATGAGCATGAAAATTATTGAATTTATATTGATATTAGTGCAACATGAAATCTTCATAAGCGGTACTAATTTCAAAACAAATTCAATAATTTTTAGGAACACTATGTGGATCGGGTTGATTTCGGACTTTTGAGTCAATTTGAACCTGAACCGATTTAACAAGTTAGAAAATACAACCCGAATCTGACTTGTATGGCAAACTGGTTGATCATAACCCTAAAATTTTCAGCTCAGGTCAAATATTGACACCCCATATATGTGCTAAATATTCTGATATCTTCACTTTTTTTTTGTTATAGAATTCGCAGATCTATTGAATTGGATCTTTGCATAAGAGATGCTATCATGTGGTCAAGCAACTAGCTTTTAACTTTTTAGAGATCTAAAGCTTGAAATAGTAATGGAATTGAGAGCACAGGGAAACGAAGATGGAGGGAAGGAATTCACCTGAGGCTTGCAGAAGAACATCTTCTCCTCCTGGGTGATCCTCCAAGAAGGAAGTGACATTAAAAACCTGAATCATGAATAAAAATCCCAACTTTTATGCAAAAGCTCCAGATTTTTTTTAGAAAAAGTAGGGGGATGGAAGTTGAGAAAATATAATGGAAAATTTCTGAAAACGTAGAGAAAAAAAAAAGAGATTGGAAGATGAAGAAGGATAAAGATTAAACCTTGCCGTGGATGATCAGCCAGCAATCATCTTTGGAAGTGTGGTTCGAGATTTCAGAGAATGAGTACTTCTTTGTGGAATTCATCTTCTTTCTTTCTGTTGCAGTAGAAGGGAAGAAGGAAGGAGAAGAAGAAGTGAAAAGAGGAGAAGAAAGCGAAAACCCTTGAATTTTTTAAGGCTACAGAGAAGAGAGGATTGACGTAATTATACGATCACAGAAGAGAGGCGCAGGAAAGTCAGAGGCTCTCAAAACAACATTTTAGGGCCTTTTTTACTGGAGGGTATTCTGTGTGGAGTCAAGGTACAAGTTGTATTTAAAGTTAAGTGTTTACATAATATGTATATATTTGATATATCATCAAAAAAGTTATCATGCTCAGGCACAAATCTCGAGGCAGAATCAAGTTGTAAATTTCAAAAATTAATTCAGAGACTCTCTCAACTCCAATTTCAGTGAAAATATAGTCGAACTGAACCTCTCAGAAATACAAACCTAACGACACCAAATTCAACTCAATCCGAGCTCAAATTGGTCCAAATCAAGGACCCGAAGCACTGTTGGAAGGTTCAAACCATAATATGGATTACCAAACGGTTTCCAAACGTGACATGCTTATAGTCGAATCAAGCGGCTCGACGAGACAAATCCAACGAGCTTAAGATCACGGAATTCCAACATCATCAAGGCCTTCAAGTGCCTAATAAACGGTCTATGATCAAAGGATTCAACATCGGCCGTCCATTCAAACAAGGAGGCCCAAATAAGAAGAAAAGAGAATGAAGCAAGGAATAGAAGGAAGAGACTCATACTTGACCAATATCGGAGTTTCACGAGGTAGTCTACCGACGCCAGAGTTATGCCCGAATGCCATCTAACGCCAGATTTTTGCCCGGCTGCCAATTGACATCGGACTTCTTCGCGACGCCAGGCCTCCGCTCGTCGCCAGATTTTTATCTGACGCCTAACTTCTGTCCATCAACAGACTTCTACCCAACACCAGACTTGCACCCGTCACTGGATTCTTATAAGACATCAGACTTCCGCCCGTCTTCGTATTCCTACAAATGTTGGACTTCTGCCCATCGTCGGATTCCTGCATGACGTCGAAATTTTGTCTGCCATCGGAATTCCATTGGACTTCTATTCGATGCCAGACTTCTGTCGGTTGCCGGACATTCGTCGGACTTCAATCCGACGTTGGACTTCTGTCCAATGCTGGACTTCTACCCGACGCTATCCTTCCGTCCTCTATTGTTAGACAACGGTCTTTATGACCTCTGTCCCTTGCCAATAATGATCCTTTCGACTTACGTTGCCCACCGACTATAGTTTTTTCGACCTCCATCGCTCACTAACTATGACCTTTCCGACCAAGCAAATACGTCAACAGTGACTCTTTGTATTCCAACCATGTAATGTACTTCATATGATGTACATCAAGCCAAGGCCTTCCCTCTAAAGAAGGGCTTCAATTGTAATCGACTGCATATAATAGTGCATTCATTTAAACTGGGCTAGGCCCCGTGATTTTTCCCCATTTTCAGGGGTTTTCCACATAAAAATTTTGGTGTCTCCTATGAATGACGCATCATCTCTCTTTATCTGTGTGCGTGCTGGATCTTCGTACAAAGCTAAGATGTTAACTTTATATTTAACTACAGCTGCGAATACTCCATGACTCGAACCTGAATAAAAAATTTCGTGTTAGACTTGACCCGATTTCAAAACGGGTTGGGTTCTTGAATTCGACCCGTTTGAAAAAATGGGTCGGGTTCGATGTTGACCCGGAAACCTCATGGGTCGACCCGAAAACCCGTTTGAAATGAGCTGACTGCGCTGCCCGAGCTCGCCTGCGTCTTGTTTGAGGTGCCCGGGCATGAGGGTGCCCGCGCCCTGGCCCGAGGTTACCCGCATCACGTTGCGAGCTCCGCTGTCTGTCGTCTAGCCGTCTGTCGTACCACTGTCGCCGTCCAACTGTCAATTATGTCGGGTCAGGTCAACCTGGTAACACGATTGATCGGGTTAGGGTATACCCATATGAACCCAAATCCGACCCAAATCTAAACCAAAATCCAATTTTGACACCTACTCGCACTCCACACAAAATACTTTCTCTTTTTGACAACATGATTTGCGCTGATTTAATGAGGATTTTTTATAAATCCAGCTTAAATGCCAAAGAAGTCCGTTGGGGGTGGAAGTCGCGCATGGGGAAATCTTATCCTTCCTCCAGCTCGGCGAAAAGAGTAAATTGTCGAGCCCTCTCCAAACGTTTATCGCTCCGAAGCGAAGGTCCACTCTTCTTCCATCTTTCGACGCCGCTCTACACTTCCGTTAGTTTAGCTCTGTAAAGAATTCGAATTCCGACTGTGTTCAAGCTCAAATGGAAAACTACCTCAATACCTTCTTGCCCACGAAATCCTTCCCAATTTTCAGTTCCCCGCCTGCAAAATGTGTTTTTGAGGTTTGTAATTCTAAATCTAAGGCCTTCTTTAGTAGAAGAACTAGGGTTTATACTTGCAAAATGGAAAACAGTTCTATGTATTTGAGGGAGGTTGAGGAAAAAAAACAGCCTTCTCCCAGTTGGGAATTAGAGTTCTTGGGAAAGGCCTCTTCAGCGAGTTCTCAGCAAACCCATCAGAAGCAGCACGAGAAATCCAGGCTGCTTAAGGACACTGAAAGCATGGATTGGTGTGTTAGGGCTAGGAGGGTTGCGTTGAGGACAATTGAAGCGAGGGGCTTGACGTCATCCATGGAGAAAATGGTAACGTCGAGGAGTAAGAAGAAGAAGAACAAGAAGAAGGTTAAGGGGATCAAGGAGAAAGTGAACAAGAAGAAATTTTTGGAAGATTTAAATGATTCTTTGGAAGGCATGGATTCGGAGGATGAAATAGAGGAAGATAACAGCGACCTTCTTACTAGAGTGAGCATGTTTGCTGATGGGATGTTTGAAGAAAGGAAAGAGAAAGCCAAGGAGGCTTTTATTGAGAAATTGTCGAAGTTTTCAGGACCTTCTGATAGAAAGAAAGAGATTTGTCTCAACAAAGACATTGTTGATGCTCAAACTGCAGAGGAAGTTCTTGAGGTAGCAGCAGAAGCTATATCAGCTGTGGCAAAAGGATTGCATCCTTCTCCTCTAACTCCTATCAATATTGCAACTGCTATTCACCGCATAGCCAAGAACATGGAAAAGGTCTCCATGATGAGAACTCGCAGGCTGGCATTTGCCCGCCAAAGAGAGATGTGTATGCTTGTAGGTATTGCAATGGTTGCATTGCCTGAGTGTTCTGCTCAGGGGATATCAAACATTGCGTGGGCATTATCGAAGATTGGCGGGGAGCTACTCTATGTTTCAGAGATGGATAGAATTGCTGAGGTGGGAGCTCTTAAGATTGGGGACTTCAATGCACAAAATTTGGCAAATGTAGCTGGTGCTTTTGCATCAATGCAGCACTCGGCTCCTGAACTCTTCTTGAGATTAGCTGCTAGAGCAGCTGAAGTAGTTTGCACTTTCAAGGAACAAGAGCTTGCTCAATTATTATGGGCATTTGCATCTTTGAATGAGTGTGCTGACCCTTTGTTGGATTCGCTAGATGAAGTTATCAAGGAGTCAGTCAATCTTGTGGTATTCGAAGAAGCAAGGTTAAATTTGCGATATAATATGGACGATAAGACTGATGAGGTTGCTGAGAATACCAACAAAAATGTTGGAGAAGAGAATTTAAGTACCTTTGAGCTTCACTTCAGCAGAGATCAGCTTGGGAACATAGCTTGGTCATATGCTGTTCTTGGAAGGATGAATAGTTTATTCTTCTCTCATGTGTGGACAACTCTGAGCCGACATGAGGAGCAGAGGCTTTCAGAACAATACAGGGAAGATATCATCTTTGCATCACAAGTTCATCTAGTAAATCAGTTATTGAAGCTCGAGTACCCTGAAATTGGTTTATCATTGAAAAAGGATATTGAAGAGAAAATATCACAAGCAGGAAAGACTAAGCGTTTCAATCAGAAAACAACTTCTTCATTCCAAAAAGAGGTAGCAAGGCTTCTTGTCAGCACTGGACTTGACTGGGTCAGAGAATATCCTGTTGATGGTTACACTTTGGATGCTGTATTGGTTGATAAGAAGCTTGCTTTTGAGATTGATGGTCCATCACATTTCTCAAGGAATTTAGGCAAGTTTTGATCACTGGTTCTAAGGGACTTGGGCTTCATTTGGGATGGTTTTTGGCCATTATTTTTTCACTACTTTTAATAAATTTTTGTGCTAGAAAGTTATTGTAGAAAGCAGTTAAAAAATTGTCTCAAACGAAGCCTTAACATTTTTTTTATCTTAGCAGTTTTTTTCTTAAGTTAAAGGAATTATTTGTTTGACTAATTTATCATTCATTTGATTATGACTCAAATTGGCATTTGTGCAGGGGTTCCTTTAGGTCACACAGTACTCAAACAACGATATATATCGTCTGCCGGTTGGAAACTAGTCTCTTTGTCATATTTAGAGGTAAGTCAACAACTGACCGAATGTTTGTTATTGCTTAACTTAAATGAAAGTGATTACTTAAAAAAACATTCTTTATTTTTATTGTTGCTGAATTCTTTTTGTCCGGATATCTCTCAACTGGATGAATATTGGGATGATCTTTAAAAAAACTCCAAAATCCCATTCTCCTATAAAATGAATATAAATTTTCTGCTTTCCCATGTGGAGATGAATGTGTGGATCAAGAAGTCAATTTAATGTGCTTGTTGAAAGATAAGGGCATTTTGACTTTGAATTTCTTTGGGAATTCTACCAATTCAAAATCCTCACAATTAAACATACAAAAGCTAATGAATTTAATAACTACATCAACAAAGTGTACAAATATTTGAAACAAGATTTGATACACTAATACAAATGAGTGTAGAAGTGATAATTACAGTGGCAAATCTAAACGATTTTATACTAAAGTACATTAGAAAACATGCAATCATAATCAATTAAATCAATCATACAAATGTGCACCACACAAATGAACTAAGGCATAGTTTAAATGATTAAACTAGTTGGGTAATCTATAACTATTAAGCTTAATAAAAATGAAGCACTCAACTACACAAGTTATTATATTAAAACCACAAACATCAAAGCTATACAAGTGTTTATGCAACCATTGGTGATGCAAATAGATTTATGGTATATATGAGAGCAATTAACTTTAAAACACTAGTAATATCTACTTTATAGAAGATAAGAATAGCAATTAATTGAAAAATCATCACATTAACATTCAAGCATTTAAGAGAAATATGAAAACATGCAAGGAATTTAAATCTACAACTATAGAGAAAATTTTGACATGATAAATTTTTATGTGGACTAATAATCACCAATGTCTAATGACTACCTAGATTAGGATTCCATCATTGAACTTGCAAGTCCTGCTTCTTCATTTCATTTATTAGATGGAGAAATATTTACATTATCTTGCTTACACCAACTTAGCTTTTCCGCATAAAGCTCAAACAAGTTCCACTTGGGTGGCTGGGATTTTTATTATTTGTTATTTAATAATAATTATTATTATCAAAATATTGATTTTTTTGGTAAACTCTGGTCGCTTGTGCTCATCTAAATTGCATCATCACTTCATGCGCGAGTGAAGTTTTTAATTTCCTCATTCATGTGGCATCCCATGCAATATTGGTGTCTATTTAAGCTATTTTTGTTGTCCTAAATGCATCCACGCAGTCTATTTTGCGAATGGGTGTTATTCAAACAAATTAGATTTTTAGTCTGCATGTTTCAGACAACATTTGCTTAAAATTTCGTCTTAGTCTTAGTCACTTGCTTTTTACCGTATTTGGTTGGATTAATCTCAAAGCAGTTGTCGAGGTCAACATGTTTTTTCTCAAATTATGCTGGGTTATGGCCTCCCATTGATTGTGGCAAAATTTAAAATTGGACATGTCATATTAAAAGTAATAGCTTAGCCGCCAAGCTATTAGGAGCTTGATTATAAGCCAGAAGATTTTACAGACTTTGATTTTTATGAAAATCATATTTTTAACTCTTGTAAATTTTATCAATATGCAATTAAATAGCTGTATGTGAGGTCATTAATTTCTAAGTTGAGTGGGATAGAAAGAACATTATGAAGTTAGATGTATGAAAGAATTAAGATGAGTAAGTTAAAAGATTAATTATATTAAAAAAATATTATTGATATCTATTAAAGATAAGACGAATGAACATAGATTTAGGCATCGTTTGGGATGATTTTTTTGTTGCTTCTTAAAACATTTTTTTATTATAAAATTTTTAACTTTTGTATTAGAAAGCTGCTTAAGAAGCAGAAAGAAAGCCGTCCCAAACGAAGCTTAAGGTGGCAGCAAATTGAAAAATGAGGATTCATATTGTCAACCGTAAATAATTTGGATGTTTGAACTCTTGCTGAGGAAATTTTTGCTATTTTTTTTAAGAAATATTTTTATTGAGCACAATATTTAAGTTTGTGGTGCTAGCAGCAATTCTTGTTGTCTTATTTATATGCTATTTTCTTTGATAACTCTAAATTCTTTTTTTTTCTACAATTAACCAACCCTTCATCATTGACCATCCTTACATCATTGCTTCCTACAGTGGGAGGAACTCAAAGGCGGCTTTGAGCAGTTGGAGCATCTAAGAAAAATCCTTGGCATACATTTACACGGCAGTTCAGAAGACCAACCAGAAAATAAGGCTAAGTCATGATATCGCATTCTTCATCAATATTCAACATATGACTTTGTAAGTTCTAAACTATTCCACCATTCTTGAAAAAAAGGCAAGTTGTTCAGATGGAATGATTCCTTTGGAAAATTTTTGGATCAGAATAGTTTAAGATGACTATTAGACTTCGTTTGGTACGACTTTTTTTGTTGTTTTCTAAAATATTTTTTTTTAAAAAACTGTTTTAGAAAGCAACAAGAACGCTGTCCCAAATGAAACCTTAAAGTTATATATTTGCTTTGAGATGAGAATAATATATAAATAATCAAGAAAAAATTATATTGTATTAATCTCAAAGCAAAATCATTGCTTGAGAGTTATCCTGATCAAATTTAGGTAACAATACTTCTATGATGGATCAAAATATATTTGCAATCACATTTCATTAGGGCACGACTTATTTTAATTTGCTTCATTTTAATTTGTTTGGATTGAACTCGACAAATGATCGGTTGATCGGTCAACAAATTGTGTCATTGAGCTATTGATTCAGTATGTAATATGTATTTTTGGAAATGCTTGAAAGTATGATCATTAATATGTTTTTTGCTCAGTTTGTACATTTTATATGGTCATAATTTACTGATTTGGTATAATTGAATAACATATATGCCTTTAAGGTAAGCTAGAGTCATCTGCACATAGTGGTAACCTAATTTACATTTTGTTAGATGTTCAGCCCTTTTTTGAGAGGCAAGAAGTATTTGCTTTGGTAATGTCTGAAGCAGTTGCTCATCTTTTGGATTACATGCTAGCTGGCTGGTGGTAATTGGCCTATGAGAAGCAAATTACTCCCTTGTCTTTGTTCTTATTTCTCTAATAGTTCTTCTTGTCATTAGGCCTTTGGAAGGTTTTTTTTGTTAGTTCATGGCCTTCCATTAAGAAGGCATTATGATGCATCTAGGTAGATCATTTTACCATAGGCGACACAATTCGAGATGATTGACGTCTTGAAGATGGCTAGAATATAGAGGAAAATTTTCCTTTCGGGTAGTTTTTATGTTATAAACTTCACTACCACTTATGATTGTCGTCAAGCTCAAGTGATCAATCTATAATGGAGCAATCAATATTGAGAAGTTTGATGGTTAGTTTGAGCTTCAAAAGACTTGATTTCTTTTGTCGGAACGAAAGATATATGTACCCACTCTCATGTGAAAGGAAAGAGCCATGATCTGATAAGGATGACCTAGAGCTAAGTCGAGGCCATTTTGAAAACATTTCCATGAGTGGGAGGGATGTATTTGATGAAAGAGATTGAAAAAAGGATTCGGATTGTTCAGTATGTTATTGAACATCATAAGTAGGCGATTTCTCCGAATGTAGTCTGGAAAGAAATCTAAACTTTGGTGGAGTTCATCGAAGGTTTGCATGATCACCTTCGCCGAGAAGTATAGTTATTTTCAATTATCTAATTTGATGAAGCCAATTGTAATTCAATTTCCATGGAATCCAAAAATTGACCAAAGGACTAATGATAGGAAGAATTATCATATAAATAAGAAAAAGAGAAGAAAAAAAGGGAGGAAAAAGTAATTAGGGTTGGTAAATAATAACAGACTTTTCTCCACACATTGAGGTTAAAACATAAAAAAATTTGGCATATGAAGAAACAAGTGGAGATTGGTGGGACACAAAAAGTGAGAACTATGATGGCTTGCAGGAAGCCAAGTACAAGGAAAAAAGTTGTAGAAATTAAAAAAAAAAGTTGTAGAAATTTGCAAAATAATTTGATGTTCAAATGTGAGAAATGGTTACTCAATTTTGAATGTTAAAGACATTTTTCTCCTTTATTTTAGTAATTAATTAGAATTTTGAAAATGTTTTTAATTATAAATATGAGTCATTCATTATAAAGCTTTAAATTCCCAAATTTGAGATTTCTTATCTCTCTCTCTCTCTCTCACATCATCTCGACCAAGGTTATAAATGAGTCGAGTCGAGTTCGAGTCACCCCTAGCTTTAGCTTTGATTAATTACACGAGCTCGAGTTTGAGCTCGAGTTTTATTCTATGAGTTCAAATTGGCTCACAAGCCTGCTAATTTACTATGAAAGAGAGAAACTAATTATCATTATAAAACTATTAAATGCTTGAGAAATAAGAACAAAAAAAATATTAAATAAGTTAGTATAAGAAAGTGAGATATGCTTTTTTTAAAATTTTAAATAATTTTGTATAAAAAATTATAAATGCTAATATATTTTAAATGCATTTTATACTATTTTTTTTTAAAAGAGTTGTCTCGTGAGCAAATTAGTCCGGCCAAGGCTGGCTCAAACTTGGCTCCTTAGCTGATTGACAATCTCTTGTGGTGAAGCAAATTAGTACCACAAGTTGTCTCCATTTTGTGAGTACTTTTGTCTTTAGGCCAAGTAAAGAACCACCATAATCCATTACTTCATTTGGTGAAGCAAAAATCATGTTGTAATTGTATATTGTGTCAAGCTCTTGAGCTTGAGTATGAATGCTCAAGCCGAGTTCGAGCTTATTTCCTATGATTGACTTGATATCGAGCTGCTTATTTGGGTGACGAGTTGAGCTCGAGTTTTTTGACTCATCCCTAAAAAATTTGCCATTGATAGTGTAAATTTAATGCGGGTAACAAGTTCTGCCCAATAATGGAGCAAAAGAATCATGAGAGAGTAATCTAATTCATTATTTCATCCATGCCCTAAAACTCCTGATAAATTATATATATAAATACAAATGACATATTAACTATAATTAAACCTAAAAAAAAAACCTCAAAAATACATATTTAATTATTTAAATACTAATCTACATAACTCATTATAATTACTACCTATGGCATTTTTTGACAAACTGAAATCTAAAAAATAAATAAATTAAATAAATTAAAAAAAAAAATTACATGCCACAAAATTAGCATTTAAATTAGGAATGCAGCAAAGAAGAAATTAGCATTTAAATCAATTTCAGCTGTGAGGTTCACTAGCCGGTGGTGATTTTGCCTCATATATTTAGGCTTCATTTGAGATAACTTTCTTATTGATTTTTAAAATATTTTTTTTTTGTATGAAAAATTTTGATTTGAGAAATTTTTGTATCAAAATTTACTTTAGAAATAGTAAGAAAGTTGTCTCAAACGAAGTCTCTGTTTGCATTTGTGACAACTTTTGTATTGCGTTATAAAGCAGCTTTTTAGTACTATTATGGGCTGGAACAATCGTGGTGATATAGAGATAAATAGATTAACATCTTAGCTTTGAATGAAGATCTTGCACATAGACATAAGAGAGATGGGTCATGGGAGCAGTATTTACAAGAGATATCAGAATTTTTACTTGAAAAACTCTAAAAACGGAAAAAACTACGAGGTTTTGCCCGGTTGAATAGAATCCACTAGTATTTATAATTGATTACAAATAAGACTCTTTATATGGGGAAGGCCTTGGCACAATGTAACAAATAAACATCATAACGAGCACATTACATGGTTGAAGTTAGAAAAATCCAGTGATATTATTATCAAGATAGTGTTGGCATGCTCGTTTTGTTGGTAGGACCATAGTTGGCAGGTGACAGAGGTCTAAGGGATCGCAGTCGATGCGCAATGGAGGTTTGAGGGACCGTAGTCGAAATGCTGCGGAGGTCAAAGGACCATAGCAAGCATGCCATGAAGGTTGAAGGGATGGTAGTCGACGGGCAATAGAGGTTCAATGGACTGTAGACAACGAGCGACGGTGCAAATAAACTCTGATACCAATTGTAACGTCCCATAATCTAATTTGAAAGAATTCTTTCTTTTATATTTTATTATACAACAATCAGAGCTATCTAAGATCATCTATCAGTAATAAACAGTGGAAATAAATTTCATAATTCAAAATATAAATTTATAATTGTATTCATTATTCCAAAAGTCATATATAATACTTAAGAATCATACAACTATATAATGTCTATCCAAATCATGAGTATAAAAGAATAACTAAAAAAAAAAGTTGAACCTACGGAATTCTGATCAACTACACACTCCTCAATATTTTCACTAATATAAAATTATTTAAACCACATATGATGAGTTAAATAGCTCAACATGTCATAGTAAAATCCTATAACTTGATTCAAAGCACTGTAAGCAAACAATATGCATGTCATTAGTCAATTAATAATAGTAATAATAACATATCAAGAATTAGGTCAGAAATAACAAAACTTACGTGCATCGATAGTAAAATCTATAAAAGATAAAATAGTATGGTACAAAAGCCAGTATGGTACAAAAGCCAGTAAATCACTACAATAGAGAAATCAATAAAATGGTATTGGTGTAGAATCAAGCAGTCTTCGTATCAATACTATCAATAAGTAAAACAATCATATAAAGCGATAAAAACCAAATCAGAAAAATCCTATTAATCCTTTGAATCTTCCAAATATGCTTCAGTCCCTTGATTTGGACCCATTTGGGCTTGGATTCGACCAATTTTGGTGTCATTTGGTTCGTCTCATTGAGATGTCCAATTTGATTATAAGTTTGTTGAGATTTGAGTTTGGATGGTCCTAAATTTAATTTTGAAAGTTACCAACTAAGATGTGCCTCAAGGTTCATGCTGGATCAAAGCTTTTTTGGTGACGAAACTAGTACAAAATTCATATTCAAAAAATTTTTGTATAAAAAAGTTGCTTCATAAAGCAGTAAGAAAACTATCCCGAATGAAGCGTCAATGTGTTTGTCTCAAACAATTAGTTTTTATTCAATACAATGATGAGGGGCTTCAACTGTCAAACTAAGAACTCTTCCTCCCCGCATAGCTCTTCTCAATGTCTCAAGTCAAAGCGAATGTAGTGGATTTCAAATGATAAGTTTGCTTCTTCAAAAACTGTATACAATAATAAATACATCAATATGCATGAGGAAGGCATTAAGGTTTCACTTGTGACATCTTTCTTACTGCTTTTTAAAGCAGCTTTCTTGTATAAAAAATTTTGTATTAGAAAGTTGTTTTAAAAAACAGTAAGAAAGTTGTCATAAACGAAGTCTAAGCATGAATGAAAATGCAAATATTAGAAAGATAATGATAATGAAGAAAGAAGGAAGATTATAATGTTACCTCTATTCTATTGTTGTCAACTTGTGAAGTGCTACAATAAGACCCCTGACCTTGAGGAATTTCTGACAATCTCAACTTTCCTTATAAGAATTTATATTACATAATAAAGTTCAATTCACTTCTTCCATTGACATTCATGTTTATCACTAGAAATTTGCAAGCTGAAACACTCAGAGTGACATCCATAGCAAACATTTAGAGATTTATAGGGTTAACCAGTTTGATTTCACTACTTTTCAACTATACTCGCTTGATGCTAATTCCAGACCCAACAAATGAAGAAGCACTAGTGGCTTCAAAAGAATCAATCAGTAGCAATTGTGACAAAAAACTGAAACGGTTCTGAACTTGGTTGCTCCAAAATAAGCTTGATCTTATTGTCATCATTAATGAAACTTCGCCTACCACTAAACAGACTTTCTTCTATAGCAGATTTGCTGGATCAATCTTTTTTGGTTTTGAGAAGTGAAGAGAATCAATAATGTTATCACTTAGGTTTCGTTTGGGACGGTTTTTTATGCTTCATAAAGCAGCTTTTTAGTACAAAAATTAAATTTTTTGTACTAAAAAATTGCTTTATGAAGCAGTAAGAAAGCCGTCCCAAATGAAGCCTTATTTGGCAAGCAATAAGCACTTTTATTGTACTTCAATATAATTCAATTTATCATCTTGCTTATCGTAAAAGGAAAAGGTTTGAAAGAAAAGGGGAGCAACAGAGGAAAACAAAGCAAATTTATATGAGAATCACAGAATAATGCCTTTCAAAACTTGGCAGTAAGACAATCTAGATATAATATATCATCAAGCATCTATCAGATTGGACTGAAAGATCTATCAACAAAATCTTTATCTACTTTATTCTTATAATTTCATTTATTTGATGTCGAGGAATGGTATACCGTTAATCCCAGTCTTAGATTACTCACAAATGGTTGCCATTTATCCTTATTTCATACTAAAGAATCATGTCCTGCACAATTTGCTGCATTTAGGGCATCTCCAACCAAAAATATCATTTTTTCACTCCAAAATGTAGTGAAACTAAAAAATGTCGTGATTCATCTCCGATCGAACTCTATTTTGCCCCCTTTTGTGAAGGTAACGGTCGTTCTCTTCTTTCGCGTGTTTATTCGGCAAGTTCTGTAGAAACAGATAATTGGTGAAGATGAACAGTACAACACAAATATTGTTGTCCCACTGCTCACCCGCAACCAAATAGCAGAAGTTTTACCGTTCGACTGGAGCTCGCGAGCGAAGTCATTCAAGCTTTTGGAGTTTGGTTTATAAAACCTTCAGACCAACCGGAATATAAGCTCACGAAAAGAAGAAGAAGAAATGCAGCAGGACTATATTATTGAAATAAAGCAGTTACGATGTTATGCATTAAGGGAAAAATGAGAAGTGGATAACTGAAGCCACGATCAAATGTCCCACGTTCATGAAATAATGGACAGATCAATTTGTATAAGGGAAGAAATGAAGAGGTTAGACGCTTACTTTGCAAGAAGATAGAGTTTTTCCTGGCTTGAACTCTCTGGTTTTTTCTGCCTGGCAATCCTCCGCCTCGGCTTCCTTCCGCTCGACAATCCTCCGCCTACGGTCTCGAATTGACCGACCGCCGCTCACCCGGCCACGTCAAACCCAGCAGCACCGAGTCCGGCTTCACCTGAGCGAAACAAGAACGGCCCGCTGCCTTCGTCCGACCTCCTCACACAAGCAAACGAGCCCCGACCCTTCTGTCAGTCGCCGGCGACCTCAACTCACACGAGAATCGTGTCTCCAGTTCTCTCTCACACCTGCAAACGAAGCCGACCGCCGCGAAGGGAACTCCAACCTTCCGTCACTTGAACCTTACAGTAAGCCAAAGTTCTGTGCTTGGTTCATTCTCTCGGTATCTCCACAATAATTTTTTTTTTTTTTTTTTTTTTTTAACAAGCTCACGTCTTCATGAAACAGAACAATTATTAGGTCCGGACACCGGGCGTAGCTCTACATCCGGAGGTCAATAACATATCGCCCATGCACTTACTCTTTACCTCGCGGCCCGACGATCCGACCTGGACCGGAACTTGGTATTGCTATGTTCGGGTATTGCTAGGTATTATTAGGTAATGCTTGACAATAACGAGAAATACCGCTCTATTAAGACCAATATCTAGCAATACCGAGCAATATCTAGCAATATCGAGCAATGCCTAGCAAAACTTGGGTATTGCTCGGTATTGCTAGGTATTGGTCTTGACATAATGATATTTCTCGTTATTGCGAAGCAATATCGAGCAATACCTAGCAATACCC
>NW_021319036.1:222263-342344 GCF_001605985.2 Dendrobium catenatum
CGCGTTTTTCGGTAACGAAAACACAAATCTGTGCACAAAACGACCAAAACTCAACATATTCGAAAACAGAAATAGGATTCGGAGTCCTTACCACGAGATAAACACTTTTTCCAACAGCGGCGTCGGACGAAAAGCGCTCCGCGGCCTCCGGAAACCAGCTTTTCCTTTGCTTTCCTTCTCTTTCTCTCTCCTCAGATATTTTGTTTTATAAAAAATTTGTTTTATAAAAAATGATTTTCTCTCTCCTCAAATCGAGCTGATTTCCTTTAGAACAAGTCTGATCGGCCCGGCCGATCGCCGCATCGTCCAGGACGATGTGAACAAAATCCAATCGTCCAGGACGATTTCTCAGGACGATAATTAATTTCTTGGACGATTTGCTCTCTGACTTGTGCCATGCTCTGATCGTCCCAGGACGATCCACTTCCAGAAAATCAGCTGTTTCACTGCACTGATCGTTCTGGACGATCTCAATATCGTCCCGGACGATCCTGGGAGGAAAAGCAGATTCAGAAAGGAAAAATCAAAGGAACGAGCTCTCACATCCCAGGTCTGGTCCGGGTCGGGTTGTCGGGCCACGCGATAAAGAGTAAGAGCATGCGTCACCATTTTACTAGCGTCCGAATGAAGAACTACGCCAGGACACCGGACGTAATAAAAATTCCATGAAACAAGCCCACATCCCAAACAATTTATTAGTTTATGTACTCTTGAAATAGCAAAGAGGTTATAATTATATATAATTATTATGATTATATAAAGTTGTATAATATTATATAATGTTATAATTATTTACAAGCAAAGCAGAAATCTAATGCGCATCGTCCCGGAGTTGATACGGTCCCTCGAAGCCTTTGGCAGTCAAGTTGATCCGGCCGAGGGATTGAAAACTTGAAGATTCTTTTTTGGGATCAATTCGCTCTCCCACTCTCATTGCCATTGATTTAATCTGATTGAGTCGAGCAAAGATGTCAAGTGTCATTCCCAACCTCACCGCGAGGGGAGAGGGCGTCGGAGGGCTACCAGATTTTCGAGGGGACACAAACTACCTTTTAAAATAAAATTCAATTGTTAAATCAACATGTTGCACATAATTTGAAGACTCGAAGATTGTTTCTGGGATTGATTCACTTTTCCATACTACTTGTCAAAAGGGCAAATGCCCTCTCTTACCTCCCCTCGCGGGGAGGGGGCGTCGAAAGGATGCCAAAAATTGACCATAAGTTTTTTTGTTTGGACTTATAAAATTGAGAACTTCAAATTAAAATTCAAATCCAGTAATAAAAAAGTTTAAAATAAAATTGAAATCCTAAAATAACTAACCCAACATGATCTGATTCAATTCAGTTAACCAAATTAAAATTTGTGTTAATGCAATAATTAATTGAATAACTAACTAATTAAAAAAAAAACAAAACAAAACAGAATTTAAATGAGAAAGCTCGAAGCAGATATTAAATTAAACCTTTAATTAAATCTGAAACTTTAAATTGATTAATTAATTAACCTAATAATCTTATATCAAAATTTAATTAATCAATTAAAACCTAAATAAATAATAACTGATTAAATAGCCTAAAAATTTAAATCATCTAAAACTCAAAACTTAAAATAAGAAAAAACTTAAAACTTAAATAAAAAAATTTTAAAAAACTAATCTAAAAATAAAATATAATTAAAATAGTTAATCTGCTAAAGTAAATAAGTAATGAATAAACTGGATAATCAATTAAAATTATTTAGTGTAATCAACTGTAAATAATCAGCTGTAAATAATAGTGGATTCATTCAAATTGGGCTAGACCCCGTGGTTTTTTCCCTTTTAGGATTTTCCATGCAAAAATCTTAGTGTATCTTATGAAAGCCGCACCCTCTCTTTTTATCTGATTGTGTTCTGAATCTTCGTACAAAGCTAAGAAGTTAAACTCTATATTTCTCTACCGCCGCAAATATCCCATGATGCAACAATTATGATTATATAAAGTTGTATAAAATTATATAGTGTTATGATTATTTACAAGCAAAGTAGAAAGCTAATGTGCATCGTCATCAAATTACAAGAATTGAAGGAAGTTCCGGGGTTAATACGGTCCCTCGAAGCCCTTGGCCGTCAAGCTGATCCGGCCGAGGGATTGAGGACTTGAAGACTCTTTTTTGGATCAATTCGCTCTCCCAATCTCCTTGTCGTTGATTTGATCCGGTCGAGTCGAGCATAAAGGGCAAGTGCCCTCCCCAGCCTCACGGCGAGGGGAGGGGGCGCCGGAATGCTGCCAGATTTTCAAGGGAACAAAAACTACCTTTTAAAATAAAATTAAATTGTTAAATCAATAGGTTGCACACAATTTGAAGACTCGAAAGTTTTTGGGATTGATTCACTCTCCCTAACTCCTCACTAAGGGTGTAAATATTGGACACGACCCGAAAACCCAACTCGAAACTGACACGGAAAATTCGGGTTCGGGTTGGAGATTTTAACCCGTTTGTAAAACCGGGTCGGGTTCGGGTTGACCCGGAAACCCGGAATCAATCCGGTTTTACCCGGGTTCACGTCATTCATCCATTCCGTCGCATCGTCTGCGGTCTGTCGCGTCATCTGTAGTCTGCCGAGTCGACGTCGCGTCCGCATCAAGACTCGAGCGGCTCAAGCAGTCAAGCCCATAGGGCATTCCGAAACCGGATCCGTCGTCCGCCCGGCCGTTGGCCGCTATCCTCGCATCGTGCGAGATTGCTGCCGGCTTCCCTCGCGCGACTGTTGTCGGCTGCCCGCGCGCGACCGAAACCCACTGCTGTGGCTGAAACCTCGTCGTCCACTCGTGCCCTAACCGCCTAACGGGGTGCTGACGCGGCTGAAACCCACTGCTGGCTTCGCTGGCTGTCCACTTCAAGCGGCTGAAACAAGTGGGTTCGGGTAGACCCGAACCCGACCCGAACCCGAAGCGGGTCGGGTCCAGAAAATTGACCCGTTTGCAAAACCGGGTCAACCCGACCCAAACTCGAACAGTGTCGAGTCAATTTCGGGTTTGACCCGAACCCTACTCGTGATCCGAAATTGACACCACTACTACTCACTGTTTATTTGATCCGCTGAGTCGAGCAAAAAGAGCAAATGTCCTTCCCTACCTCCCCAAAAGGGGAGGGGACGCCGGGAGGCTGCCGAAATTTTACTAGAATTTTTTTCTTGGACTTATAAAATTGAGAACTTCAAATTAAAACTCAATTAAAATTCAAATCCAGTAATCAAGAAGTTTAAAATAAATTGAAATCCTAAAATAACTAACCCAACATGATCTGATTCAATTCAGTCAACCAAATTATAATTTGTGTTAATGCAATAATTAATGGAATAACTAACTAATTAAAAAAATAGAACTTAAATGAGAAAGCTCGAAGCATATATTCAATTAAAACTTTAATTAAATCTGAAACTTTAAATTGATTTATTAATTAACCTAATAATCTTATATCAAAATTTAATGAATCAATTAAAATCTAAAAAAATAATAACTGATTAAATAGTCTAAAAATTTAAATCATCTAAAACTTAAAACTTAAATCAGAAAATTTTAATTAACTAAACTAACATAAAGTATAATTAAAGCAGTTAATCTACTAAAGTAAATAAGTAATGAATAAATTGGATAATTAATTAAAATTATAACTAAAACTCAATTAACTAAAACTAAATCTTTAAGTTATTTGAATAATGAAACAATAACTTCTTTTAATTAATTAATAAACTCTTATCATTTAAATAATTGGATCAAGCATATTAAAATCAACTGAAAAAAAAAAAAATTGAACCCTAACTAATTAAATTGATTAATCAAACCACAATCTACTTTAAATAACTAATTAACAAATAAACTTTAATCAGAAAACACAATCAATTTAATCACTTAATTAAATGAGTAAATTGATTAATTAATTTAATTGAATAAATTAAATTTTAAATTGAAATTCAATTTTTAATTAACTCACATGATTGATTAATAACCAAATCAAATTTAACATATTTAAATTCAAATTCAAATTAACGAGCCGAGCAATTGGTTTTAAATTTAAGAATTAATTTCAATTAAAAATAATTTAATTAATTAACACAATTAAAATCAAATGAAGTGTAGAAATGAAATGTTTTCTATTAGTCCAGTATATATACAAACTCACAAATTGGCAAAACAAAGTGTTGAAAGTGGTAGAAACAAATAAACGATAATGCTAAAGTACAACAACAGACTATTGTAGTAAAACTGTTATGAAGCACTAAAAGTGGTGTCGAGGTGGGGAAGTGTGTAAAGCTACAGTCCCGTTAAACTAAGTCCTATAGGTTACTTCTAATAGAAGCAGTAATTAATACATATAATTATCTCAATAACTATATCCATTAAATAATATACATCTGGAATACCAACGGGTTACTTCCAAGTGAAGCAGTAAGACCCACGGGTAAGAGAACTTTTAAATGAATGACTCTAAATAAAAAATTCAAACCCAAATGGACATCTTAGCCTATAAGACTAAATTATAAGACTCGCCATCTATGCTACTTTAAAAGAATCAGTAAGATCCACATATTAGGGAACTTCTAAGTGAATGACTCTAAATCTAAAACTTAAACCACTTAGGCAGCCTTGTTTATAAGAACTAAATTGTAAGGCCCACTACCCAACCACTTTCAATGAAAGATGTAAGTCCGACTTTAGAGGAAATCTTTAGATAAAAATGACATAATCTCTAACCCCCGATTAACACACCTGGACTACCTTTAAGCGAAGCAATAAGACTCGTGTGTCAGGGAACTTCTAAGTGAACGACCCTATACCAAAAAAAAACCCAAAACTCCTTGGCAGCCTGGTTTATAAGAACTAGGTTGTAAGACCCGCCACCCAACAACTTTCAAATGAAAGCCGTAAGTCCGACTTTAGGGAAAAGCTTTAGATAAAAATAACTTAACTCCTAATACCCAATCAACACATCGACCACTTCTAATAGAAGCTATAAGTCCGACCTATGAGAGAAATATTTAGGTAATAACATAATCATAAACCCCTCACTCAGGCATCATAGTCTATCAGGCTAGGTTATAAGACTCATCACTTCGGCAAACTTAGCTTATAGGGTTAGGTCGTTAGACCAATTGTTAGACAACTTCTAAGGAAGCAATAAGAGCTATCCAACCAAAAAATTTTAGGCTACTTCTAAGGAAGTTATAAGACCTAATCATACCCAAAATCTTTGGGCCACCTCTAATAAAGGCCGTAAGACCCACTATTTGGGCTACTTTCAAATGAAAGCTATAAGCCCCTACCCAAATCTAATCATATGTACAACTCCTAATTTGAGCCATAAGCCTCAATCTAAATAAATTAATGGGCAACTTATAAAGAAACCATAAGCCCAACCCAAACTAAACTAAATAAAAATTTACATATCTCCACTTCAGTCTACCCAGGATCTCTAAGAGGAGGCAATCCATGGCTACTAATCAGATTCCATAGACACTAAAATTAATGGTTGTTAACGTTGGTAGATTTAACCCACAGTATACCCGTGATGACGGAACAGTGAGATCTTGATCGGGTGTACCTTCATCCCCCCATAACTAAGTCTAAAACTCTGTTGCATGTTCTCACACTCCTTGCACAAGGTTAAGTATATTTTATCCTTAATCTAGAGTACTCTTCTAATGCGTTAGAATGGGTAATTAACTATGAGGGCTTGCGCTCATAAGAAATAGAACCCCTATCTAAATAAACCCTAACACCACTCTTAAGAAAAATCTGGTTAAATATTAAACTCAATCTATCTCTGAAAAAAAAAAATTAAAGGGAACTCCTATGTTTGTAAGAGCAAGGTTCACACCTATTTATTTTAAGATTTTTCCATAGCGATCGTAATCATACTATTAGATTTAGTACATGAAATTACTAAGGAAAGACTCATGCGTTTGAATGTTTGATTCAAGCAAAAGCGGTTGGAACGACAACCTAAAAGCACAATGTTGTGCAAAATCACTCAAATATTGTCGGTTTGTGAAATAAATTATGCCATTGTATTCAGAACGTTAAAATTATCGAAGAAGAACCCCTCACGTTCAATTTGAGTAGACCCAATTAAAAATGATGAACTACGAGTCTGATGTTACGTGAAATCGCCTAGATATCCTTTGCTTGAAAAAACAACCACATTATTATATGCAAGTCAAAATTACTTGGCAAGTTCACTCATATTGATGGGACTTCGATATGTGACAAATGACAAAAAATCATTGATGCGTGCAAAATAAAGACCAAATTCAACACCCGCAAGTGCCAAAAACTTGGCTAGCAAATTGATCAATATATATTAATTAACTTTATTAAATCTAAGAAATCAAATTCAAAATTATTCTTTTTTAACTTATATATATATATATTAAAATCAAAATCTCCTGTTAAATATATCAGTCTAATAAAAGAAAAAAAATTTAAAATCAAAATCTCCTATTACACATATCACTCTAATAAAAGAAAAAAAAATTAAAATCAAAATATCCTATTACATATATCAGTCTCCAACTTTTTTTAATAATAAAAAAAGAAAAATAAAAACCCTAAATAATAAATAAATAAACTAAATTTCTAAGCTAACAGAAGCTCCCCTGACCTCCATCTCCTCTCGCCATGTCGCACGTAAGTCCACCGAAGCCGCGGCCTGCGCCGCCAACCCTATCTCCTCTCTCGATCCTCTGTTCGCACTCGACCTTCCCACCGCCGGCCTGCCGGCCGGCCACCCTAGCCGCCTCAATTTCTGCCCTAGCCATCGCTCTACCGGTTGCGTTTTCCTTAACGATTTATCTCTTTAAAATTTTGTGGTAGATGAAGCTGGAGCGAAATGGCCGCTTCATCATTCAGAAGCAGTCGCAAGCGTTCGACAACTACTTTTTCAGAGCGGCATCCTCTCCATAAACGAAAATAACTCTCCGCAAAATTCGCATTTAATTTAGGAATGCAGCAGAGAATAATCTTCTATATTTCTTTCCATATATAGTTTAGGGTTTTATTTAGCAACTTCTCCAATCAAAACTGCTCTCTGAACATCCCTAATATAAATACTTTGAAAGAGTAAATTATTTGATTATTTCTCTTCGATCTTTTTTGTTTTTCCTATAAGATCTATCCAGCCAAAAATCTTCAGACTACTTTAAGGAAGCCATAAGACCTACTCATACCCAAAATCTTTGGGTCATAAAGGTCGTTAGACTCACTATTAAGGCTACTTTCAAATGAAAGCCATAAGCCCCTACCCAAATCTAATCATATGGGCAACTCCTAATTGGAGTCGTAAGCTTCAAACAAAATAAATTAACGTGCAACTTCTAGGGAAGCCATAAGCCCCAACCCAAACTAAGCTAAATTAAAATCCATATATCTCCACTTCAGTCTGCTCGAGAAACCTGCGAAGTGGCAACTCATGACTGATAATCAAATTCCCTGGACACTACAATTAATTGTTATTAGCACTTGGTAGATTGAACCCACGATATACATGAGATGACTGAACCATGAGAACTTGATCAGGTGTACCTTCATCCCCCCATAACTAAGTCTAAAACTCTGTTGCACATTCTCACACGCCTTGCACAAAGCTAAGTATATTTTATCCTTAATCTAGAGTACTCTTCTAATGTGTTAGAAGGGATAATTAAACATGAGGCATGCGCTCATAGGAAGTAGAATCCATATCTAAATAAACCCTGAGACAACTCTCAAGGGAAATCTGGTTAAATATTAAACTCAATATATCTCTAGAAAAAAATTAAAGGGAATCCCTAAGTTCATAAGAGCAAGGTTCACACCTATTTATTTTAAGATTTTTCCAGAGCGATAATAATCATATTGTTAGATTCAGTATATCGAATTACTAAGAAAGGACCAATGCATTTGAATGTTCGATTCAAGCAAAAGCGGTTAGAACGACAACCTAAAAGCACAATGTTGTGCAAAATCACTCAAATATTGTTTGTTCACGAAATAAATTATGTCATTGTATTCAGAACGTTGAAATTATCGAGGAAGGACACCTCACATTCAATTTTAGTAGACTCAATTAAAAATGATGAACTACAAATCTGATGTTGCATGAAATTATCGAAATATCCTCTGCTAGTGAAAACAACCACATTATCATATGCAAAAGTCAAAAATGACTTGGCAAGTTCACTCATATTGATGGGATTTCGATAGGAGACAAATGACAAAAAATCATCGATGCGTGCAAAATAAAGACCAAATTCAACACCCGCAAGTGCCAAAAACTTGGCTAGCAAATTGATCAATAAATATTAATTAACTTTATTAAATCTAAGAAATCAAATTCAAAATTAATATTTTTTAACTTTTATATATGTATATACAATAAAAGATAAAAAAAATCAAAATCGCCTATTACATATAGCAGGCTCCAACTTTTTTTCATAATAATAAAAAAAAAACAAAACAAAAACCCTAAATAATAAATAAATAAACTAATTTCTAAGCTAACAGAAACTCCCCCCGCGCTCTGTCTCCTCTCGCTATGTCGCTCGTAAGTCCACCGAAGCCGCGGCCTGCGCCGACCAACCCTATCTCCCTCTCTCGATTCTCTGTTCGCACTCGACCTTCCCACCGCCGGCCTGCCGGCCGGCCACCCTAGCCGCCTCAATTTCTGCCCTAGCCATCGCTCTACCGGTTGCGTTTTCCTTAACGATTTATCTCTTTAAAATTTTGTGGTAGATGAAGCTGGAGCGAAATGGCCGCTTCATCATTCAGAAGCAGTCGCAAGCGTTCGACAACTACTTTTTCAGAGCGGCATCCTCTCCATAAACGAAAATAACTCTCCGCAAAATTCGCATTTAATTTAGGAATGCAGCAGAGAATAATCTTCTATATTTCTTTCCATATATAGTTTAGGGTTTTATTTAGCAACTTCTCCAATCAAAACTGCTCTCTGAACATCCCTAATATAAATACTTTGAAAGAGTAAATTATTTGATTATTTCTCTTCGATCTTTTTTGTTTTTCCTCTGTACTGTCTCTGCGAGACGTTGAAGGGACAGGGTTCGATTTCTCATCAATTGCTTCCGGGCCTTAGGGTTTCTCTCTCGGTAAGCTTGCTTCTATCTGTATCTCCATTAATTAATTATATATTGTTTTTTTTTTCCAAATTTCAATTAGATCTCGACTTCTTGAAACTTGATTTTTATCCATCTGCTGGACAAAAATTATGAGAAACTGTTACTACTTACCTAAATTTGAACAGGTTTCAATGATTGGAGCAATAGAGGTTGGAGGGAAAAACATGCAGATGACAAAGAAGAGAAGTTTAAATGACAGGGAAGGAAGCAATGCGAGCTTAATGGGAGATAGGATTGAACAGTGCCTGATGTTTCACGCGGCAATGAGATCTCAAGATTGGGAGATTGCTGAAAGTCTATTTCTCTCAGCAGAACCAGAAATCCGAAATGATTTTCTATGCAAAGCAGTGGAGTTTGTATGGTTTTTGAAAAGTCGGCACGAACTGGATGAGATCACTAGGCTGATCAAGATGATTGTCTCTAATGGTGCCGGAAATTTGAAAAAGGCTCTTGTCAAATCTTCTTTTCTTGCTGCTTGTCTTTCAGTATTTGGGAGCTTGACAATGAGCTTAAAAAGTAATCCTGCTATCATGATTCGAAGGTAGAGACTTCAATGTCTGGTTATGAAGATGCCACATTTTAGTTCAGATTTCCTTACCAATTGATTTGATTCTTCTTTCTTTTGCCAAAGGTTGATTGAACGATTTCAGAAATCGAATCAGGATGAGGTTTTCAAAGCTCAAGCAGATGGTAACAGTCAAAAAATCAATATCAATGATGTCCGGTTACAGATTCTAGGATTTAAAGCATTCTTGAATATTGCTGGCAGTAATCTCTCCAGAAACGATTTTCTTGAGGCATTTGAAGTAGCTTGCTTTCCTCTTACTCACATACAAAACTTCTATCCGGGTTGGGAATTTGGAGGAGGAGCTTATTTGCTAGTAAGCTTACTAACAATGTTGGTGGAGGGTGGAGCAAATAATGTCAACCAAAGCCTTTTGGAAGCAACTCAATTTGGCAGTACTGAACTTGTACGTATCTTTCTACAGGCAAGTTATCTTTTTTCCTAATTGCAAGATTTTTTTTCACATCTTTCTCATGTATTTCTTCGATTCATTTGCTAATTAGGTTAATGGTAATATAAATGTTGATTTGGAACAGTCAAAATAGTTCTTTAATCTTTTAACATTTTCCCGCTTCTTTAGCTTGAAGAATGTTGGAATGATGATAATGAAGATGATGTTTGTTTATAGAACATAGACGACGACAACAACAACAAGAAGCCTTTATCCCACTATGTGGGGTCGGCTACATGATTCATTTTTCTCCATTATGTACTGTTAAGAGTCAAATTCTCATCTAAATCTAATAACGAAAGGTCATTTCTAATATTTTCTAGCCAAGTCATTTTAAGTCTACATCTACCTTTTTTAACATAAGTCAAATCTAATACATCTAATTTCCTAACCGGGTCATCGAAAGACCGCCGTTTTATGTGACCAAGCCATTTAATGTGACTCTCTCTAATCTTATATTCCACTTGAACTACCCCAACCTTTTCACGTAGAACAAAGGGTAGCCGGTAGACAATACACCACCAACACCCAACAACTACAACATCAAGCTTTGTCCCACTATATGGGGTCGGCTACATGAATCCTTTTTCTCTATTGTGTCCTGTTAAAAGTCAAATTCTCGTTTAAATCTAATAAAGAAATATTATTTCTAATATTTTCTAACCAAGTCTTTTTAGATCTACCTCTACAATGATCAGTCTTTATTGAACATAGACTGATTGATAATAAATCAATGTGCTAGATATGTTTAAAATTGTGGCTCATTTCATATCATAAAAAAATTCTAAATGAAGGATATCATAGAAATCTTGAATAGTGGCTGATCATTAATATAAGAATATGAATATTTTCCTTCATAAACTTCTGTAATCATCACTCAAAAGCCCTAAAGCTAAGAATGCTTTTGTTTATAATTAGTTTGCTGCCTCTCATTGGTGTAGAAACATTATTAAACCACATTAAACTCTTATATTCTTGTATGTTTTCTTTTTTCCTTTCTAAAAATTTGAAGCTTAGACAACAGAACAAGCAAATTGTATATTTTTCTGTCTTCTTACCAACTCTCCTTCATTTATTCAGCTTGCCCAGCAGAAAAACTTACCTGTTAATGTTGATCTGGCACTTGAATATGCCTCCCAATTTGTCAAAATTAGAACCATGGAATGCTTGGTAGTGGAAGGGAAAGCTACTTCCTTTCTAAAACCACTAATTTCTGCTGCTAGACAAGGTTGCCTCCCTGTGCTTCAGTGGTTCGTCAATCGTGGCTGCCCGAATATCCATCTTGTGTTTGCCTTAGCTGTTGCAGCCTCCAACAACCATGTTCAAATTGCCACTTACCTTCTTCATCATATTCCACTTCCTGTGCTTACTTCCAAAGGAAAAAAGATCATCAAGATTACTTACGATCTAGGCGGCGGAGGCGGCGGCGGCGCATCTCTCCAAGGTGTTTCTTTACTCCTCCAGTTAAACTTTCTTGGCGACTCTGTTGCAACCTATGCAGTAGCAGACAAGATTGCTCGATCTGAAGATGGAAATTTGGCTCATTTGCTCAAAGTTTTTCTTCAAGAACAGTGGTCGGAAGCAGCTTTTTGGGAGGGGATGAAGGCAGGGAAGAACCACTACGTGAACCTCATGAGAATACTGAGAAGAGGCGAATCGTCCATTTGGTTAAGGGGTCTTCCATCGCCATTACTGATGGCTATTGGATACATGCCTTTGTATAAGGACTGTGTGAAGGCCAACGGTCGGCTGTTGCCTCAGAGACTTAGAGGGCAGCTTGTGGAGATTGCAGAAAGGATCACCAATGGAGCTGTTAACAAAGAGAGTCAGTTGAATGAGGTAATGGGTGTGTTGGAGCATCACATACCTCTCTTTGTTCGTTCTTCATGAAGATCTTTGGCTTCTTTGATTTCTTGATAGTTTGCTAATTGGTTTATTTTTGGTAATGCTGAGTAGTTGTATGGTTCTAACTTGGAGAAATTCTTTGGTGTAGATATAATAAAATTTTGTTGTTGCTTCTTGTTTTAAGGAGGTGATTTGGGCTTCGTTTGGAGCCGCTTTTGAACATAAATTTTTTGTTGCTTTCAAAAAATTTTTGTAGTAAAAGACTGTTTTAACAAAATAGTAAGATAGCTATCCTAACTCCCAAATGAAACTTTGATAATTTGATATAATATTGTGGTAATCGATTATGTTATCGAGCATATTATCATAATTCATTTTCAATGAGTCTCTCACTAACAAGAATGTGACACGTGCTTTCCAACCAGTGATTTTTCATCAAATGGCATCATAGGTAATCGATTAAAATCGGATGATTTTGTCATAAAACAACAACACTATGTTATGGTCATGGCAAAAGCTAGTAAGAATATCATGGCTAAAAATCTGAGTAATGAATTATAGAGTGCACTTGAAGACAAAGTCCTTTATTGGCTAAGTTTCACTTAAATTTACTCTCTTAAATAAACATTTATATCAAATATATAAGATTCTCTTGTACAAAGAACACGTGATAACCAACAAGAATCCTTGATCTAATTGGTTCGATTACCTTCTCCAACTAAGTATATTAGGGACCACGATAATTCAGGAATATGGAATCTTGAGACCTTGATTAAATTCATCAAAATTTATCATTTAAAACATAAAATAAAATTCATCCATTCTCCGCAATTGTTTGTTAATGTTAATAACTTTAAGAATAATCTCAGCTTAGAAATAGCAAATATCTTATCGAGCATATTCCCATAATTCATTTCCAAACAGTCTCTCATCAATAAGGATGTGACACGTGCCCTCCAACCTGTGATTTTCCATCAAATGTCATCATAGGTAAAAAGCAATGACCGGATGACTTTGCAATAAAGCAACACCACTAAATTACGGTCATGGCAAAAGCTCGTATGTTTACCATGGCTAAAAAAATTGAAGTCCATCTATTCATTTACTCTCTCTACTAACACACCAAAACAAGCAAAGCTAAAAACTAAGGAAAGAGAATAAAAAATATGTAAAAGCCCAAATCAGATTGGGTGCCTCAAGTTGCACTCATTGGTTGATCTATTCTTGAGCCAACATTTATAAATTTAGGTAATACAGTTCAATCATTACTACATTGCTTGAGCCTCAATTATCATTATTTTTTTATGAAGGAGTTATATCAAAGCTCATTTTCTTGCATAGATGAAATTTCAGAGAGTTTTAGGCTTTGTTTTCCTCAAAAAGCTTCAAATGAAATTCAATAGAGTAGATGCTAAGCAAAAATCTCTCTTGTTCATAGGAATCATCATTCATGAAGAAACAACCTTTGAAGAAAGTGAAGATTAATGTTCCATATGGAACAACTTTCTTATTATTTTTTAAAGTAGCTTTTTAGCACAAAATATTTTTGAAATTAGCAAAAATTAGTGGCTAAAAGCTATCCCAAACGAAGACTAAGAAAACTGGTGAGAGATAGTTGAAGTTGTACTATCAATTGGGTGAGGTAACTATAAAAGAGGTGATTCACGTATTTTATTGAAACGGCGGTCTTCACCTCTTTGTATCCTGCTTCTCTCCCACCTACTGTTCACAATGACTGTGAGACCTCATTCCCTTACTGTTCCTCTCTGACTTGGATTTTCCTCCCAGGATCGTCCGGGACGATATTGAGATCGTCCAGGACGATCTGTACTGTTCAAAATATCGTCCTGAGAATAGTTCTGGGAACCGTCCAGGACGATCGGGATGATCGATTTTGGTCTGATCGTCCCGGGACGATCTTGCGATAGGCCGGGCCGATCAGTGTAATGATATAAGAAAATCAGCTCGTTTTGAGGAGAGAGAAAATCATTTTTAAACAAAATATCTTATTTGAGGAGAGAGAAAGAGAAAGGGAAAAGAGGAAAAGCTTGGTTTCGGAGGCCGCAGAGGGCTTTTCGTCCGACGTCGCTGTTGGGAAAAGTGAAGATCTCGTGGTAAGGACTCCGAATCCTATTTCTGTTTTCAGAGATATTGAGTTTTGACCGAGTTATGCATTGTTTTGTGTTTTCGTAGTCGAATTTTGGACATGATTTCGATTTGACACAACTTTCACCGCACAACTTTTGGTATGTTATAGATATGACTATTGTACACGATTTGAGTATTTCCTACGACGATTTTACCGGTCAGAATTGATTCTACGCGATTTTAATCGAATAGAAAAATATCAGGACTTGATTTGATTTGGATTCTATAGAATAATAGTCTTGTATTGATGTCGTGGATATTCTACTGTAATTTGGAGAAATTTGGAATTTGTGCCTTTTTGCAGGATTTTTGTGTAAATTTGATAGACTGCCGTTACTCTGCCCGATTTTCGTATGATTTTTGATTTTCCCGGAATTGATAGATTGAATTGATATGCGTATATATGCATCGATTTCATTGATTTCACTGATTGATTGCTGTGCATCGACATTGAGCATTGATATAGAAATGGATGGATATAGATATTGCATTGATAGCATGGACATGAATAGTATAGAATCATTGACACTGTTGCCTATAGATTCATTGATTTCTGCTTGTAGATATTCATTGTTACTACTGCCTATAGATTTATTGATCTTGCATATAGATTCACTGTTGTTATTGTTTCTGCACCGTATTGACTGCTGCATGGATTCACTGTTAGAATAGATTGAGATTTATCGTACTGCTTTCCTCGTTTGATTTCATTGAATAGATAGTATTGATTAGGCCGCATTGATTTAATTTGATAGCGATTGATTTGACGGATTGATTGAGTTCCTATTGTGTACGGATTTCTTCGAGGTTGACATGGATTTATTGAATTGATTTATCGATTCGCCTGCCGCTGCATTGACTGGTTTTATTGACTATGGATTTCCGTATTGCACAGATTCATTGACCATTGACTGATATGATTAGATTGACTGACATGCATATTGATAGCATCGCCGTGCTTTGATTTCAGTTGTAGGCTTTGGTGACCTGCTGGGCTTTGTAAAGCTCATTATATGTGGTTAACAATTTCAGGTCCGAGCAAGGCAACTGGAATGGAGTTCGATCAGAATATCAGACGAATCCTTTCACTATTGATATCTGGGGCATCACAATGACAGCCCAAGACAAAACTTACCTACCGATTGTGTCTTCTTTCTCCATCTATTTTTCTAAATCCACAGATGATGCAATTCGACCGGCTCACTGCACAAACTTTCACAAGCAAATCTGCCAAATCGAGCCCAATTCCGCTCGTGCCCGACCTCCCTTGTGCATTCAAATCTACAGCTCCAGCTTGCACTCTCGCATGTTCTAAATTACGCACGCCTGCGTCCGTTATTGTTCCTCTCATGATCCGCATGCTTGTGCCTTGTGGAGCGCCAGCTACTACACTTGTGACCCAACCCCGGCCCCCTGCTTGCCCACGCCCGTGCCAACCAAGCACCCACACATGACATAGCCGCTAGTTCAGGTCTGATCCCAGCCCCCGCTTTGAGCTCACGCGCCCAGGCCCTGCTCGTGCGACTGTCTCGTAGCCCTCCAGCCAACACCCTCACGCATTCTAGCCCACGACCCCAGTCTGCATCCCGCCAGCCTAGGGGCCTACTGTGATATGACTTCTTGCTTCAGTGCAAATCACAAACGACCTCCATCCATTTCTCCTGTCCGAACGAGGCCACTCCACTTAGTTGGATCTTAATTACAAGAAACTTCTAAGGATGACACCATACATCACTTGCACATTCAAGAAAAAGATTAATTTTCCTCCAAGACAAGATTTTCCAACAAGGTGTTGATGCTAAGAAGGTAGCAACTAAAGTATTTAAATTATCAAAAAATGTCTCAATAGTTAACTTACCAAGTTACCCAGAAATTCAACTTATGACTTATTGTAATCTAACTAAGAAAATTTTCAGACTCCAAGATGAGTCTATCAATTTTGTAGATGTTCTTCTTCACAAGCAGAGCTTTGATCTGCTAGTGAACTCCTTAAATCTTCATTTAAATGCATAACATTCTGGGAATTGCTCTGTATGAAGGGCTTTTCTACTTTGAGATCAAGAAGAGGAAGGGAAGAAGATGAGATTTGAAAGCATTCGAAAGATTTGAACATGTATTTTTAACAAGAATTGTATGGTCTGAAGAACACTGCACTTGAGTTTAAACTGAATAAACATAGTTTGTTTGGTTCCTAATTTCCTTCTAATCTACAAAATTTTGAAACACCTGTAGAATCATCTTGTTTATCTATATTTTGGTAGGTATGATGTGATGAACACTAAATTACCATATACAAAAGATAGCTTAAGATTTACATGAAGATAAATTGGTTGTTATTTTACCCTGTCTTGCATGTTTGATCCTGAATCAACTTCAACAATCTCAACTCGACTCTCTTGCATGAGAGGGTCCGTCTGAGTAAAAACCTTCTGAAGCTGAATCCCCTCTTGTTTTGGTCTAGTACTCACAGAGGAGGTTGCCCTTCTTCCCTTCATCTTCGCCTTTTGTGCCCATTCGACAAGACCCTCTTGCACGTGTTCCTCGAAAATAGCTGGCTTGAATGAGCTCCCCATCTTAAACCAAAGAAGAAATGTCACATTTAAGCCATTTAATCATCTAGAGTAAACTTAGGCTTCGTTTGAGACGGCTTTCTTATTGCTTCCTGAAGCATCTTTTTAGTACAAAAATTAAAAGTTTTGTATTAAAAAGCTGCTTTAAAAAGTAGTAATAAAGCCATCCCAGACGAAGTCTTCAAGCAAGTAAGATTGCAGTCACCTGTGTAACAATTGCATAAAGAGGTAGGGTACTGTAGCTACAAATGATCTGTACAACAACACTATCCACAAAAAAGAACAAGGAAGTTCATAGATTGTTTAGTGGTCTGAAACAAAAAAGGGGTCCAGAAAGTTTTTTGGTATGCAAAATGAGAGAAGTCTTTGGATTCTTACCTAATTGAGACTCTGGTAATGATGTATCCGCTACTATCCATTATACAAGAGTGGTATCCATAAATTGCCTGTAAACATGAAGTATTTTCCATCAAACACCATATCAGTATAGTTTTGATGATGAAAAGATCTATGGGAGGAAATATAGTTCCCAAACCAAACCATTATAACCATGGCTAATAAAAATAAAACTGCATCTTACCAGTATGAAGAAGAAATATGCAATTTCGAAGGCATTTTGGAAGAGGATAAGGTGAATCAAGAAGAGGACAATCCGAGGGCGATGGAACCAGAAGTGATCATCTGAAGGTTTAACAACCAAGTCTCCTTCAATGGCTGTGTTTTTCTCAGCAACATCATGAGCCAGCTGAGTGATGATATGCTCCAACTTGGTACCGACGGTGAACAGAAGCTGCAAGCACATACACGTTACCAAAGCAATCAACCAATATAACACAGAATTTTGTCTTTTTTTTTTGTAAAAAAAAGAGTATAATTTTCTGGCATAGAGTAAAAATGCATAGATTTAATTAAACTTATGCCTACGCATGAATGAAATTGGCATCGGAGTTATAAAGATGCTTACAGATGCAAATCCATGAAGGTTTCATCATAGGAAATACAGGAGACTTGCGAATTTCAGTAAGGATCTCTTGGAATTGGGTTAGACCGGTCAAGTCAGTCCACACGGGACCGGCCCAATGCAACAGAGGCGGAAGATTTCTACCTCTTTAGTATTCCGTTCGAACCGCAAGAGCCTTCCGAACATTTTAGGAAGGATTTTTGAGGGTTTTGGGAGGGAAATTTGAATGTAAGGATTGTTTAGAGATTTCCTTTTGATTTGTATGCATTAAATAGTTTATTTTCCTAGGGTTATGGCATCTTGAATTTGGCCAAAATTTGAGATCTCTTAGATTTAGGTTCTCTTTTGAGCTCTAGTGGTGTCTCAAATAGAGGATCAATTGTATCTTGTTGTTTCTCTTCTTCTCCTAGTGAATTTCAAGTATTTTTCCCTCAGATTTTCCACTGTTTCTACTGATTTTCTCGGGTTTTCTGCTATATTATTGCTGTTTTTCTCTGGAAATAGCAGTTTTCACTGTTGTGGAGGGTTTCCTATCACATTGGTATCATAGCTATTTTTGGGACCTTTGGTGGGCTGTTTTGGTGAATTTCAATGGTTGTTCTTCGGATTTCGAAGAAGAAAATTACTATTTTTGAAGGTCAAAGTCCAGCTTTTTATTTCAACAAAAATCTAGGCATTAATGGCAGCCAAGAAAATGGATGCGTTGCAGGAACAACTTGAAGTGGAGATTGGACAAATAAAATCTGAAATTTTAGATCTCCAAACTCAAGTTTCAGATTTAAAAAAAGATGTTTCAGCCATTCATGATAAGATCGATTTGAAATTTTCCACCCTCGAGGAGATGTTGAAGAAATTTCTCGAGGACCAAACCAAAATATCACTGTCGAAGGGGAAGGAACGCGCCGATAGCCAGGGAGATGTGAAAAACCCTAAACCAATCCAACAAATAGGAGATCAAGAGGTGGTGACTCGAAAGGGGGAAGCGAGAATACCTCTCCTAGAGCCTATTCCTAGGGATGAGCTGTGTAGAGGGTATGAGGAGAGGCATGAGGAGGTAGGGCAAAAACAAAGAAGTGCTGTTTTGGAGAGGAGAGGGGTGAGATTGGAAAGGGAAATGGGTAATTATGACCAAAGGGGGGGCTGAATTTGAAAGGGGAAGGGTTTGTTATGATCCAAGGGGTGCTGAATTTGAGAGGAGAAGGTGGGAATTTGAAGAAATGATGGGTTATGAACATAGAAGGGATGATTGGGACATTTGAAGGGAACCAGCCCCATGGGAGGGGGAAGTTATGAAGGGAACATAGGGAACGAAAGTGATATGAGGGTGAGGAAGCTGAAGATGCCTATTTTTGAGGGAGAGGATACCCATAGATGGATCTACAAGGTGGAAAGGTACTTTACCGTCAACAGATTGACGGAGGGGGAGAGACTAATGGCAGCCGGGATGTGCTTGGAAGGGAAAGCTTTAGCATGGTACCAGTGGAGGAATATGAGGTGACCAATAAGGACCTGGAGGGAATTTAAAGATTGACTATTGGAACGTTTCCAATCCAATAAGGGAGAGGACTTCTACGAGCAATTCTTCACTTTGATGTAGGAGGGAACAATGATGGAGTATCGCGAATAATTTGAGTACCTTGCCAGTCAATTGGATTGGCTTCTAGAGTCTGTACTGGAGGGGAACTTTATGAAGGGACTGAAACCCAAGATCCACGCAGCAGTTAGAGTGATAAGACCTCGGAACTTAGGAGAGTCTATGGAGCTAACTCAATTGGTGGAGGATCAGGAGCACCTGGAAAAAAAAGCAGGAGGCAGCAGTTCAGGAGGCTCATACAGGATGAACACCACCTTTTGGGCACCCAAGGAACCAACGCAGGGTACTCTTAGGGAGACTTCGATGGAGAAGACTGTCGGAGGAAGACCTGGGGTCAACTTCAAGAAGCTCACAGAAACAGAATTACTGAAGAAGAGGGCGAAGGAGCTCTATTTCAGATGCAATGAAAAGTATACTCCGGGGCACAGATGTAAGTACTAGATTATCTCATATGAAAAAAAATTTGCAGTTCTCTCTTCATCTTCTCTCAACCTTCAGGACAAGGTTATTTTCCATGGCGATGGGAGTGTTATACATCAGCATATTGTATTATATCCGAAAATTAAATATGGCGGTACAACCAACACTACAGTTTTGGCAACATAAATGACAAATGGGTCCACATATGTAATAAGAACTAGTTTATTTTTTTATTCTATTTTTAATTGTCTTAGGTAGACCAGTTCTATATTGGTCTACCCAAGTATTATAAATACACCTATTGAAAAAAAAAAGTTATTACATGAAAGATTTCTAGTTTCTCCCTTTATAGTCTCTCTTCTTTCCCTGCTTCCTTAAGAAGTCCACACCTACTCAAAAGGTGACTTCCTCTTTTTGATGAAGATTAAGAAGCATAACAATCTACCTCTACCTTTCTTAAGATAAGCTAGACCTAATACATCTACTCCCCTAACTTGGTCATCGAAATGTCGACATTTTAAGTAATTAAATCAATTAAAGTGACTCTAATATTATCGACCACTAGAGCTACTCCAACCTTTTCATGAATATACTTGTTTCACATTCTGTATCTAAGTAATGATAAACACAAAAAAAATATCTCATTTACTTCTTAAAAGTGCTTAACAAACGGTTAATAAATTGAAATCAAGTCTTAAAGGAGCCTAAGAATGATAAATGATAAATTGTGTAAGAATAGTATACCATATTTAACAATTTACAATACCTGCATATGCCAACATGAAATTCTCAATAATAACCAGAAACTCCAAATTAAAAATATCATAAAGATATTTAGAATGCACTTACAATCAAAGGAATGAATGACAGCCAGAAATAAACATGCCACCCTGCAGATATATATGGCAAAGTCAGTGAGAATTTATGCAGAAGCAGAGATTTGCTTTGAGAAGAAAGCAGCAGCCCAAAATAACAAAAAGTTGCTGTCCGCTTAATCATTTTATTTATTAAATAAAACCCGTCAATATGACAACATGGCAGAAATTCTAACCCCACTATCATGTAAAATTGTAATATCATCAACTGTTAAAAGAACTCACTCCTTCTAAGATATCATGCATGTAGAACCATTTAATTGGCAATAAATTAGTTCATAATGTAAGCAAAAAACTTCATCCACCAGTTTTAAAATATAATAACCAACCTTAGTGGGATTTGGTTAAACAATGTGTGGTTGATAACAAGGATTGGGTTTTTAGCAAGGTACAAAATGTATTATCAAATATTCAATATGATCCCACAATATCTATTTTCATTCAAGCAACGAATTCTAGCTAATGGAAATGATCTTCTGATCAATCCTAAGATCATTTCAATTCCGTTAGAAATGAGAATTCAGAATATCACACATTGGTCGATCAAATAGAGATTCAGCAAGTAAAAGAGAGATTGATTCTTTGGGATCATTCATTTCTTCAAATTGAATGAACAGAGATAGAATCAGATCGATTCCTAAAATGCCTTTTTGGATCTTCCTTCATGTCCTAGCTATTCATGGAACCTGAGAAGCAAATGAATAATCATCTGCATCCAGAAGAAATCAAAGAATTTCTTGAAAATCCTACAAGATCAATTCGTTATTTTTTCTCTGACAGATGATCAGAATTTCATCTAGGTTCGAATCCTACTGAAAGGTCCAATAGAGATCATAAATTGTTAAAGAAAAAATAAGATGTTTCTTTTGTCCCTCTAGGCAAGCGGAAAATAGTAAAGGATGGGTTTCTTTCTGATAGTTCGTTCCTCTCAATGATAATATATAATACTAAAATGATATAAATTCTTTGTTTGGGTGCTGCAAGAATATGACCTGGTGTTTTTGATAAAGTTCATTATGTTGATGAGATTTGAAAAATAGTGGGTGCTTAATTTAAAGCAGAACGAGCACACAAATAAGCTAGCTTAATTTATGATGGTCATTTATGTAATTGGACCTTAGTTTGACTTTTTAGTTATGGACTGCTCAAAGTTATTTCTTACTGGCTATTAGTAAATTATAAATTCCTTGCTGCTAATGAATTTCTTGCCAGCCCTATTATTTCGCATTGGAATAGTACGATGCTCTCTCTCCTCCGCAAAGAGCTATTGGAAGCAAGGTCAGATAAATGATAATATACCACTATATTAATGCCACAACCTCCTTCACTATCCCTTCAAATGACCTGAAGTCCTGAAGAAGCCCTCTTTCTTACATAAACCCCAATCTAGACATCTAACATAGGCATTTCCACGCTCAAGAGCTGATAAACCTCCACATTTTCCACACGTATGGCTATTAATTGTTTGAAATTCGCTAGAATTTTAATCAACTCAAAAGCAAAATCGAAATGGCCCAACTCAAATAAATTCACTTAAACTCGACATATGATATTCGGAAATATTTATGCGTATTAATACAAATACACACATTTATGTATGTATGTATTTAAAATTATATATATATATATATGTGTGTGTGTGTGTGTGTGTGTTAGTTCTGTGTGAAATATGATTGTGTTAATCAATTGGATTATGCTATTGCCTCGTACCTCAATTCAGTCTGTCGAGCTCGCTAGGGGGTTGCAAAGGGTCCTCCCCTTGGATTTGAGTATCTTGCATCCATTTTTTTTTTCATACAATCGTACAGCGCTGCAACGCTGTCAGGCAAACATGAGAAAGAGAGTTGAGGATCGTGGCACTCCAAATCTGTCGTCGTGGCACTGCGAAAAGGGCAAGCAATTTTCTTTCTTATTTTTCATTAAGTGTTGCATCCCTTGGTGATTTTTTATGTTTTTCTCTTTGTTTGTTTGTAAGAGAATGGTGCAAGGGTAAAGAGAATAAGGAGAGAGCGAGAGAGAAAAGCGATTTGTACTATTTCTCTCAAATTTTTATAGTGAATTTCTTGATGTGGTGTGGCTTCGTGGTTTTTTCCTTGTTTCGGATTTTTCCACATCAAATCTTGGTGTACTTTTTTGCTGCTAAATTTTCTATTTATTGTTTGTGTTCATTGTGTGGCTTACTTCCCCAACAATATGCAATTATATTTTATATATTTTGAATACTTTTATAAAAACAATAATCATAATTTGTGCTAAAAAAATGTTTCATAAAATCAAAAGAATTTACTCAAATCACCTTGGAATTCAACTTGGAATTGAACATTGTCGAATCAACTTTAGAATGGCTTAAGTCAAAATTAAAATCTTCGATTTGAGTTTGGTCACTCATTTGAAATGGACTCGATGCCACCCCTATCTATGTCTCCATCAATTGGCGTCAAAGCATGGATCAAGCTTTGGGAAAGTTTTAAGTTTTCATATGAGTTAATCTATGGCAAAGGTTCAATCAACTCATAAACCTATTGCACTCCAATTTGTAGAAGTCACTGCCACTTAAGTTCAATAAAATCATACGTACCATCAATCAACGCAAGTTTGATATGCTTGCATCAGTTAATCCCAAACTTGTGTGATGATATGGGTGTATCTCACTGAAGCTTTAGATGCAAGACGATTGAAGAACCATAAAACATTTTACGAGTGAATGGACTTTTGAGTTTTGAAGAGGAGCTAGGATGCATGATATTGTTTTTATTATTATTATTATTATTATTATTATTATTATTATTATTATTATTATTATTTTATGCATGATATTGTTGTCAAGGCTTTATGGTAGAGTTTAAGGTAATCAAGTACAAATGAAAATGTTGGGGAAGTGATTTAAAATGAGATGGTGAAGGATTAGTTGAGGTTTTAAGAGAACTGGTAATCCTTATATTCTTCGTGTTGTGACCTTTGTATTCCCTTATAAAACAGTTGATAGTAAAAGATTAGGAGAGGGTTTGGTAAATCGTGAGTGGCATAGCATTCTAGGTTGAGCGAGGCAAACCTTCAAAGAGCAATAATGGAGTAGATTGAGGGCTTAACGAGAGTGATAGCAACTTGAAAATTTTATTACTGAATTTAATTACAAAGGCTTTGAATAAAGCTCCATATTTAAAACCATAAAGTATAATATACTAGAAATAACTAGTGTCAGCTTTTATTTCAAATCTAAGAGTTTTTTTTTCAATTTTTATTTCAAACCTAACAGGTTGTTAGCAACTTACATTAAATCAGGAGGAATAACAAATCCATAACCATGCAAAAAGGATAAAGGACCCTTCACAATTATATGAGGACAGGATGTTGACCAACCACCTTAAGTCCTTGAGGTTTTGAATAACAAATCTATAACGATCCATTGCAAAAAGGACAAGAGAAGAAGAAAATCAATAGATTGGAACCTTCACAATTAGACGACCATGAGATGGCAACGAACCACCTTAAGCTATTGAGGCTTTGATGATGTGACACTTTTCTAATGATGTGGTTCCTTGATAATGTTGCTCTCAATGGTGATATGGCACTCCATTACATTTGAATTAAATTGTTTTTTGGAACTAGCCTTTGGTAATGATTCCACATGAATACATAGAACCAAAGTGAGACAAAACCTTGATCCAATTGGCATAGATGGGACTATTACTAGATCAATTTGACATTAAACGCTACACCTTGAGTCAGTTCAACATTATAGGATGAATCTTAGTCTATTGGGCTAGGAGTGAGAGATCATCCTGAATCATCAGCAAAAAGATCTGGATCCCACCAAAAAAACCAAATTCGCACAACATCATACACCTTCATAATGACCACCCTCTGCCTTCTAAAATTTCAAATCCTAACAAAACTAGAACTATACTACCCAATTATAAAACGTAAAACTCCCCAAAATACTAATACCCATGACCTCTCATTTTTCTATAGTTGTAGCTTCTTACCTCATCCTTACGAGAAAACTCCCCCTCACCAAACCGAGATCCATGCAATTCATTCCACACAACAGCACCCTTCCGATCTTCCAATAACATTTCTCTAGATTCAAATCAGTCAGCATTGTGGCTACTACCCCATCCAATTCAGCCAAACTCTCTCACAGTGAATAGTAAGCACCCCGTTCTAAAATTCCTCGCACAATCAACCCCCTCTTCTTGTTTAAAATAAAAACATCAACAAAAAAGAGAAAGCAAAGTAAAACCTAACCCACGTTTTTGCTAAATTAGGTTCAGAAATCAATTGAATTACATTGGCTCGTTCCGCCAGTCAGCCCTCTTTGCTTACAAGGCAATATATTCTATTGTTCACATTCATCTATGTTTTCTTTGCAAAGTAGTCATCATTCATTGTTGCATCCACTATGCTTAAGAATTCAGATACGTAACCTAAAGATAGAGAAAATTGGCTGAAGCCAGAGTTTCGTCTGTCTTAAAATTCAGGTATTGAGCTCAATTTTAAAAGAATGGGATAATTTAGAAAATCTTGAAACATGAATTAATTCTAAGATTGTGTAAGCTTCAAAAGAGTACCTGCTTTAGTTCTAAACCAAACTGCTTTGGTATTAGGTAAGCTGATACATGTTTCTTAAAGTCAGCTTACCTTCAAGAAACATGACTTTGATGTGTGCAACTTATTAGGCAAGCTGTATTTAAGAAACATGTATTAGCTTCAAAAGAGTACCTGCTTTAGTTCTAAACATGAATTCAGCTTACCTTCAAGATTACCTAATACCAAGATTTGTGAAAATCACTTTGCACACATCAGCGAAACTGAAAACTCCATCAAATGAATTTGATGTGTGCAACTTATTCTAGAGTCTTGTGTTTACTCGAGGAACTAACCAAAACCTTAAAAACTACACACTTTGTTGGTTTACCGTTTCCTATGTTGGTTACAATACAATATGAGCCAGTTTGTGAATGAAATCATTGTATTCTGTACTTTTTTTGCATTGAGTTTATATTGAACTTATTTCTCGTCAATGTCGCAATTTTCTCATGATATAATTAGCAATCAGGATCAAATACAATTATCAGGAATGATCTTTGAAACTTCAGAAAGGAAAATCATATTGAAACTTCATTTCAATATGAGAGGACAAATGGCGGAAACTTGTCAAATGTAACCTCAACTGCAGTTTATTAATCAGCATAAAAGAAAATTAAAATGGGAAGAAAATTGAAGTAGAACCCCTCACACCAAAATGCATTAGGAGTGCAGGACATGTAATCAAAATAGCAAGACATTTTATAAAAACTACAAGAGAACACTAAAAATCAGTATTTTTACGAGATGCCCTTTTGTATTGATTAAATGTCCTGCACTCTTGATGGATTTTTGTATTAGGAGCTCCTGATGCAATATTTTTCCATCAGGTTGTAACATAAAAAGGGAATGGCTTCAGGTTGAGCATACCTCCAACGTTCAGCAACAAGAAAATAACCACAAAAATCCAGAGATACCAACTGCAGGGAAAGAGAACCACGAGTATAAGGATTTCATAAGCTGCATGGTACACTGAATAATAATCTAATAGTCACTTGCATTAAAAACTTTCTAGGTACACAGTTTGCACCATCCTTAGTGATAAAAATCCAATTGTATATGTATGAAGCATGGACACCAACAAAGAACAGGAAATAGATATAGACAGAGCAATCCAAAAATGTATAAACAATGAAAATAAAGCTCCTAGAGCATGTGGTTAACAGAATAGTTTAGACATATAATAATTAACATTCTGTAAGGAAACCATATGATACCAAATGGTGTCCAACAAGATTTTTGTGTGACCAACTTGGTGCGCCCAACGTAGTGAGTTTATGATGTCCAGGTTTACTATTTCCAATATGACTGAGCATGACATGATGGCCTTCTAAAAAAGTTTGTGATTCATAGTTTGTTATGAAAGAGCAAAGACTCCAATTTCAAGGAAAGGGTCATGAGCAAGATTACCTAATACCAACCACTTTCTTAAAGTCAGCTTCAAGGGCTCGAACCATGTATTTGTGAAAATCAAACTTGCGGTTACCCTTGCAATGAGCCTACACGATAAGGGATATCAACGTCAATAAAATTTACATGAAAATTTGGTATACTTGAAGAGGAAAAAAATCAGAGAAGAGTAAGAACTGTAATCAAATCACAGAATGAGTAATATATATAATTAAAAAGGTAGTTACCATAATGAATCCAAGCCTCATTGTGCTATAGTCTGATTTTGTTACTGATCCAAAAATTTGTTTAAAGAAGGAATGCTGAAACAAGAATCAAATCAATGGGGATATGTTTATCTCAAAGATTATACAAGGAATAATACTGAATAAATCATAGAAATAGACATATCAACATCTTTAGTTCTAAAGAAAACAGGTAATATAATGCAGAATTAACGAAGAAGCCAAATCAACCAATAGTTTATGTATGGCTATAGTAGCTAAGTGCCGTTTGGGATATTTTTGTTTTTTTATTTATATTTTAAGATGAAATAAAATAAGTTTGTTTTTAATGTATTTATAATTTAAAAAATAAAAAAGATTGCGGTCTCGATCTTGGTATGATTGGTGGAGATGAGAATATATGTTGCCATCACTGGAATCTGGAACGAGGAGATGCAAGTTGACGACGGGGAAATCTTGGTTGCAAATGCCGGTGATTGTAAGTCGAAGGCAGAGTCGAAGCTTTTCCAGTGGCTGACAATCCTCCATTATTTTTCCTTTTTTTTGTGTGAAGTGCCAGTTACTTTTCACAGCTTCTTAAAAATATATTTTGAAAATATAAAAAATAACTCTAAGTTATTTCAGCACCTTTTTAAAACAAAGAAATTTATTCTTAAACAATCCGAATTATTATGATTTTAACCATTTTTTTTAAATAAAAAACACAAAAAATAAAAATTAAAACAATTCAAAATTAGGCCTAAGTTGCTACGATCAAGACATTAATAGACACAACACAAACCGTTTCTTAATTCTCACTTTCCAAACAATGAATTTTGTTTTAAAAAATAATCAAAAGATTTAAAAAAAAAATTCATTATTCCATTTCAGTAGCATCATATTCGTGGTTACTCACGATAATCAAATGAAGCTTCATTGTACAGGTACAATGTTGAACTACATGAAACAATTTAAGATAGAAATCAAAGAGTAGAGATACAGTTCTCCTTACGGCCAGAATAACATCATAACTTACCAGCCAACTTAATATTACAGAATCCTTGCCAATGCCAAGAAAGCGGCCCTTAACAAATTCAGTTTGGTGAACATGAGTGATCGCTGGGGCAGAAGCTGCAAGAATACAATTGCTTGTTCAGCATGTACAAACGAAAAGTAATGATATTTGGGGGATTTATATACATGTCACTTTATTTCATGCTATTATGTCTAATACCTAAAGCATTAATATTACATGCCTACCATAGGCATGTAATATTATTGGTAGGCATGTAATATTAATGTTTTAGGTGTTGAATATGTAAATAGCATGAAATAAAGTGGTATGTATGTAATTTTTGTCCCAAACAGAAAATGTGGCGTGAACCAGATAGGACATATATGACATTGCCAGTATGGAGAGCAGGGCAAATAGTAAATACCATTTTCCACAGTTTCTTTGTGGATGGAAACTTCCCAGTGCTTCCATTGGCGTATCTATGTGAAATGAAGCTATCATCAGCATATTAAAGACAGCACCAAGTTCTTAATTCCATCTACTTATGAACTCAAGGATGTGTGCAAATAAAAAACATATGTAGATTTTAATTACCTTTGCACTTCCCAAGAGCATGGTTAGAACACTAAGAATCACATGAGTTGTGGCCAAAACAAAGATAAAAATATGAAGTTGATGGATTGCTTCAATCGATAGAAGTGGAACTTTTCCCTGCAAAAGAGAAAGTAGAACAGATAATTAATGAGATTGATGCATGAGCCTAGTAAATAAAGCAAATTATAGCATTTTTCTTGTTTTCTATTCTTTGACACGTGAATCTTCAAGAATTACACATGCAGATTATGTATACACAGTATAAATTATCATATTATGTAGAATGTACACTCGATAGGCAAGCCATAAATATACTTAATACTTATTGGAAGCACATTGGTTTACGAATACATGGATGGGATTTCCATGGGCGTATCTTTAAATTTTATTTAGTTCAAATGTAAAGAGATAGGCCACACCATCATTTCAAAAACTAAAAGAGTGAATGAGCTTGTTGGGTGATTAGCATTTATTTTGGCTAACGTTCTTCCAGCCTCTTTGTGAACATGGGTAACTAATGTGCTTGCACAGATTATTGCTTCGCATGCTTCTTTTTTTCCGTGGGTTTAAATGAGCACACATCAAAAAACGGTTGTGCAGATCAGGGAAAAAATCATATGTGGGACCAAGCTTGGGTTTAATTCAAGCGTTGGAGGAAAATTTTGAATGGAAGGGGGGGAAATTTTGAATAGAAGGGTTGTTTAGGGATTTTGTATGGGGGCTTTGGAGTTAATTAGGGGCTAAGGGGGATTTAGGGTTTCACCTTGAATTTTGGCTGAATTTGGGATCTTCTTGGAGGCTTGAGCTCTAGTCTTCTTGGTTAGAGATTTTGGAGAGTTCTCTTCCTCTCGAATTGAAGAATCTTGTATTGTTGCTGTCTTTATTCATCAACTAGTAGAATACAAGTGGTTGGCTTGATTTTCCTCAGAATTCTATTCAGTTTTTCTCTGTTTTCCACTGTCTTCGGGCTGTTTTAATGCTGCAAACAGCAGTTTCCTTGTTGTTTGTTCATCAATTTGGGTTAGGGTTGCTTGCGAACTCAAGTATTACCTTAGGGTTACTTGCGAACTCAAGTATTTCCTATCAAATTAATATCAGAGCGCTGTCTTAGGACCATCGGAGGATCAGATTTTGTAATTTCAGCAGTTTTTGCTCACACAAAAGTTTTTTTTTTTGTGCTTCGTCGGAGGGCCGCACGGAAAGTTAAAGTCTTGGAGGGAGAAATAGGTCAATTGAAGACAGATTTTGAGGAAAAAATTTCAGATTTTCAAAGTCAATTTGTGGTCGTTCATGAAAAGATAGATGGAAGATTCGCCGCTTTGGAAGATTTGATGAAGAAGATGCTTGAAGACAAATAAAAACCGGCAACATCGGAATCAAAGGAGACCACCGGCGTCCAGGGAAGGGGAGGTTTTCCGAACCCATTTAGGGGGAAGAAAAATTCGGAAGTGGAGGTTCTCGAGGGAGAGAATGGAATGCCTCCGCTAGAACTGGTGTCTAGAGAAGAGATGAGTATGGGATATGAAAGGAGGGGTGCTGATTTTGTTTGAACAAGGGAAGAATTCTACCGTCGGATTGCTGATTTTAGAGGAAGGAGGGGGAGTACGATGAAGGGTTTGGGCATAATCGCAGAAGAGAGGACCGTGAAAAGTGGGGAGCACCTCCCTTTCGGGGAATGGGAGGTTATGGAGGATTTCGGGGGAACGGGAGTGATCCAAGGGTGAGAAAACTGAAGATGACCGTCTTTGAGGGTGAGGATGGCCATGGCTGGATATACAAAGTGGAACAATACTTCGCCGTCAGTGGGTTGATGGAGGAGGCGAAGCTGACGGCGGCAAGATTGTGTTTGGAAGGAAAGGCACTTGCATGGTATCAATGGCGTGAAAGGAGGGAGCCCATCCGAAATTGGAGGGAGTTCAAAGAATGTTTACTATAATGTTTTCGAACCGAGAGAGGAGGAGACTTTTATGAGTAATTCTTTGCCTTGACTCAAGAGGCGACCGTAGCCGACTACCGCGACATATTTGAGTATTTGGCCAGCAGATTAGATCATATCTCAGAGACAGCACTGAAGGAAAAAATTATGAAAGGGCTCAAACTGGAGATACGGGCAACAACCAGAGTCTTGGAGCCAAGGAATCTTGGGAAAGCCATGAAGTTGGCACAGCTTGTGAAATAACAGAGGAAGATGAAGAGAGTGGCTAGGGGAAGCAACTTAGGGGGATCGTATAGGATGAAAACCACATTTTTACCTCCCAAGGGACCAGCACCAGGGAGCAAGAAGGAAGTGCCTAAGGAGAGAGCCGGAGGAGGGGAAAATTTCAAGAAACTGACTAAGAAGGAGATACAGGAGAAGAGGGTAAAGGGGTTGTGTTTCAGGTGTAATGAAAAGTACATGCTAGGGCATAGGTACAAGTCAACCAAGTCACCAATTGAGCCTATGGAGTCAAACCACCTCCAATTTCCAATTTCCTCCATGAATGCCTATTTCAACTATTCAAATAATCTCTAGAATGTTCTTAAGCATTGCCTAAACCCAACTCGGCTGTTGATTTGGCCTAAAGCAACCCTAAAAACCCATGTGCATATTAGGACAAAAATGGCTTTTCACCTCATTGTCCTTGTTTCAGGTCCTTGCTCGAAATCTTTACTGTCTAGAGACACCTGGCAAACATCAAAGAATACATCCAAAGCAATCACATCCATCCAAGGGAACCCTAGGGTTTGAATTAGGCCAAAACACCCAAACTCTCTCTCATTCGATTCAACACACTCTCTCACTACCCTGAGCCTCCCAAGACCTATTCCTATTTCGTTTCAGCTCTACACACATTCCTTCACACTTTTTGAGTCCAAATCAGGTGGTCAAAGCTAGCCGACAGCGAGATTCCGACCACACCGAACCCAAAGTCCGTTCAACGTCCAAAGCTCATGATCTGGACCTCGTCAGCATCTAATTCTTCTATAGAATTGTTCTAGACTTCTCAACAAGCAAAATAAGCGTTTAGGTCCATTGAATAGAGGTTAATCCCTAAACCTAGTTAGATTTACATAGGTTTAAATAACTTCATGAAAATCGCTTTTCAAAATGTGAAATCACTTACCCGTCGTGTAATAACATCCCATTAAGCTCTGTTTAAAATTTTGTAAAGTTTGGTTGGTTATTTCAAAGAACAAACCATTCTTCACCATCTAGGGTTAAACCATCTCATGCATGAATGGTACATTTTCTGAGCCATTGATTTCTAAATCAACAGCTCAGATCGTGCAGTTCCACCGCTTATCCGAACTGTGCGCTTGGTTGTGTAGATCTCAGTCCGATGGCATCACAGCCGTCCGCTCTAAACTGCGAAAGATTTAACTACAACAAAGGCGTGCTGATGTGAATTAGTGGAAAACGCATAGCTGCCACTGTCGTTGCATTAAATGTTAATGATTACCGGCGGCGCAATCACAAGCAGTTAATGCGCTGCCACGCAATCATTGCCACTAGTTTGATTCGCCGAATAGGAAGTTGACACGTGGCCCGCCGTCGCCATCGACTATTTAATTAATAAATCCTTTTTAAAAAATAGTTTTTATGTATTAAACTTTGAAAATTAGCCATAATTTCATTTTTAATCCAAAGTGTGTGATTTTTGTGGCAATAAATTCAAAATAAAACCTACTTTCATTTAAAATTAAAATTAAACAAAACTATTATAAAAACTAAAAAAAAAAATTATATGGGGAGTGCAATATTAATTTTAAACGAGAATTTGACTTTTAATATGACACAATGGAGAAAAATGATTCATGTAACCGACCCCTACGTGGGATAAAGGTTTGATGTTGTCGTTGTTGTGTTCTACAACCACAACACCATATTCGGTTTATAAGTGATTTGACCTAATCTAGGCTCAAAGTAGCTCAAAATGATCTGATCCAATCTTAAGTCAAGTCAAACCTATTTATAAGCTAGCTCGATTTGTTCTTGATTTGCACACAACTTGACACAATTGTTTTGATTCAAACTCAAGCTCATTTTGACTAAAAATCAATTCGATTTTGATGAATTTTCATATTTTAAGGCAATTTTCTTAGTCCAAACTAGAAGCAAACACCCACAAACATAGCTGCACATGAGCATTAACAAGATAGATTACTGTACGGTTAGAACTATTGTCAAATTGGCTTGATCCAATCCATGAACAACACAATTCTAATTAGATCTGATGCAAGACTGAGTCATTAGTTGATTTGTTGATTTCAAACCAAGCTCAAATTAAGACAAAATTTGATTTGATTTTTTACCGGCCCCTCAACTTCAAGTCAACTTACCCCAATAGATTTCTTCCGCTTTCTTCTGGTAATGCCAGCTTATATCTCTTTATAACTAAAAAATGTTCATATTGACTAAAAAAATCAATTTGATATGACAATTTTCCCCTAGGGCTTATCTGGGTGGTTGAAGTTTGAAAATGTTATCAGAAACAAAGATTTTTTTAGACTCCAGAATTTAATTGTATGTAGTTAGAAATAAATGATACTTCTCAACTCCACAAACAAGTTCAAAACCTTTGAAATTAAGAATTTCATTTCCAGGCTTTGACATCATTTTTTTATACATATTTTCCATCTACAAAACAACCAAACGATCTCTAACAATAATTTATTAAATTCACATGCATAGAAAGGTTTTTTTTTTTAATTAATACGAGACCATTCTCAATGTTCTCTAACATAACTATTAACAGCACAATTGCAAAGAAATAGTTGGCATGCTTTTTATTTTGAAAGAATAATGGTATTCAGTCTACAAAAATAATTCAAAACAATCTGAATTCTCTCCATCAATTAGTTCATTTGAGGCAATTTGGACCTTAAAGTCAAATTGAATTAACGTTTTTTTTTTCTATAATGAAAAACGTCGACTCTTCAAACTTATCACATTTAAATTTATCTTCAAGTTTTAACAATTTTAAGTCTGCTCCGATGGACCTGCTACCACACCTTCCAATATCTCTGAAGATGGGCCACAGCCACACAAAATGAAATTTATAAAATAAAAATACAAAGAGGGGATTAAATAATAAACAACAACAACAACAAGAACATCAAGCCTTTATCCCACTACTTGGGGTCGGCTACATGAATCTTTTTCCTCCATTGTGTCCTATTAAAAGTCAAATTCTTGTTTAAATCTAATATTCAAATTATAGTTAGCCTATATCAAACAATATTCAAAATTAATCTATTTCTAAAAACAACACATATCATTTTCCTTTTCTATCAAATTCATGTATTTGAATGCAAATCTTTAAAAATTTGACAAAAACAAAACCTATACGTTAAAGTTTTGTAGTAAATTTTTATTTTTTTAATGAAAATTCAAAATATGGATATAATATGATATTAATTTTATAAATAGAGAAATTTCATATCACGTATGTTTACAAGGAAACAAGATATATTTCAAAATTCTGGATTTGCAAGGGACTTTTCCGTAAAACCGTTTCCCTAAAACAGGGTGTCTTAACGTTAACGGTCATCTACTCTGCAGTTTGAATGGGCTTTGATTTAGGGGACATTGTCAAATATTAAACTTACAGTTAATTTGACTGTTATAGATTTACCATTTTTTTCATCTAATTAAATAAATAACTCAACTTGGTATATTTACTAATCAAAATGGGTATAAGTTTGACTTAATAGGGCTAAATGTCCCCCAAAAAAAAAAAACTAATTAAATATTGGAGACATTTTTTTATTCTTATATAAAAGAAAATCTTAGGCAATTAAATGTATATATAAATCCACGGATGTCGGCAGTTCACGACGGTTGATCTTATCCTCCACGCCGCCGGCAAACTCCATCAAACCGTTAGTGCGTTCCGCGTGCTTGATCTATGCTCGGCCTTAAACGGCACATAGACCAACCACTTCGAAGACGGAGTGACGGCCTCTTACATTCAAACGGACAAATGTTTCTCGAATTCCCAATATACGAGATTTAAATTATTATAAAAGGGAAAATTATATATAAAAAATCTAAATATTACTATTTATAGAATTAACATCTTATATTTATTTCTCAAATTTTTAATCATCGAACTTCATAATAACTTTCTAATATTATTTTTTAATTTGCTCAATTTTAATTTTATAAATCTATAAATTCTAAGTAGTTGAGGATATAAGCTAATTTTTAATGAGAATTTAGTTAATTAGTTATAGTCTTAGAGTAGATCAAGAATTACTAAATAATATTTGCATATCTGGTACTATTCCATCAAATTATTTTCATAAATTTCGATTATTTTTCGGACATATTATCATAGAAATCCGATATACTTTATAAAAATTCACTCAAAAATCATGATTAATTTGCCCCTTGATTTTATAGTAAAAATAACAATCATAATCCAGAATGCAGAATTTTCGGATGTGCAATTTTAGACTGTTATATTCAAGAATTACTAGGATTTCAGTTTATTTCCTTCAATCGAAGCGATGCATTGCAGTTGAAAAAGGAAAAATAAATAGGCAAAATCGAACTTGCCTTTTTAGCGCAGTGCTCGGCGCCAGAACCTCCGCCAGCGAGAAGCCTGCGGCCGCCTCCAACAACGCCGGCAAAGAAATCGGTGCGGTAGTGGGCGGTACCACGGACGGCGCCAACTTCGCCCCCCTCGCCAGCGAGATCCTTGCTCTTGCAGGGCCGCATGTGATGAGTGTAACTCTCAGGGATACAAATCTTCTGAATCGCTGCTTGGAATACCACCAATAGCAGCGAAATGAATCCCATTAACATCAGCTCTGCAAAACCCCAAACCCTTCTATCTCAGCATCCATACAAAATCGTGCGAATAGAAGAAGAAGAAGAAGAAGAAGCCTTTCAATATTGGGGATTACTTACCTTCTTTCATCTTCTGAAGAGCTTGATAAAGGGGTTTTTGGTTCTTTCGCATGAATCGCTGCGAATATGGAATTATTAGAAACTGATCGGAAAAATGGAAAACTTATAAGCCAAACAAATCAAACTATCAATACCTTGCCAAGGCGATGGAGAAATCGCTCGAAGAAAAGGGAGATGCAGATAATTACGGTGCAAACGACGGCGACGATCCATGTCGGTGTTCGGTCGAGCTTTAGCTCTTCTTCTCCGCCTCCTCCTTCGGCCATTTCCTGCTCTCAGTTTCCTGACTTTCCTCGCTTCACCACTAAGGCTCTCGTCGCTTTAAATATGAAAATTTTACGTGTTGAAAAATATTTTTAGCCAAAAAATACACAAAGAATAAAAAATTAGAAATAGACCTCGTCACTCCTCCCTTAGGCTGTCGCGCATAGCTTTATCAATTTATTTATTTTTCCTGTCTTTTCCTCTCTTTCAGGGCACTAAAGTTTGAACTAAAAAAGTGTAAAATATTTTGAATATAGAATTTTAAAAATAATGATATTTGATTTGATGTAAAATAAATATATAATAAAATTTTAAGTATTTGAAAATGTGTCATCTACTTTAATTTTGATATATTTAAAAATAATTAAACTTAACTAAGTTTCAAATATACTGCAAATTCTTAGTTGCTAGCTGCTTCGGGTTATTTTAGTCGTCCTCGTAGCTGAGCAAGTTATCTAAAGGTAGGTCACAAAATGTCTATTTTAGTTTTCGAAAATATGATGTTTTTTTGAATTTTTCGATTAAATTTATATTTTCGTTATCAAAAAATTAGGATAACTTTACACTAGAAAAATATTTATCTTATAACTTTTTATATGTTATAGAGATTGAGATTCTGAACATTTTAAATATTTTTGAAAAATTTTCACTCGTAATTTGTGAAATTGTGTCATTTTTATTAAACAGGAAAAATCTGGTCAATGAAAAATAGTGTTGTTGTTCGATTAAAATCTTAAAATAATATTTTATTTAATCTTTGATAATTTAGTTATATTTTAAAACTATGTATATTTATTCAGTAAAAAATTGAATTGTACATCGTTATAGAAAATTGTGCAAATATGAAATGTTCCCAATTATGATTTTATTGCTATAATGTGAAGAAATGTGTGCTTATTTAATTGAATTATGTTAGCTTGGAGATTTATAAGAGGCTAGAATTCTTTGAGATTATGTCTGTAATAGGGAATATTTTGGTACCTATAAGATATATTCTGATGGTTATAAAGTCGTGTTATTGTGGCAAATATGACATACTCTGATGCATATGAGCATGTTCTGGTGTTATAAATATGTTTAGAACTACAGTCCTTTGAGATCTTGTCTGAGACTAGGAAAATCTTATGTGAATTATTTTATAATATGAATTTCAGTTTCTTTAAATGCTTAGCATATAATTTAAATTTAAATAACTGTTATGCTCTTATTAATTTATTCAGTATAATGCTTTATTATACTGCACTTTTATCTGTCACAGTTCAAGACGATAGGAATCTTGTTAGGTTGGGTTGTGATAGCATGACCCATACATATGAAAAAAAAATATGAAGCAAATAAGAAGCATTTTATTGGAGAACCCTAATTGATTTTCCCGGTCATAGAAAGTTTTTTTTTCAGCATTTAGGTGTCTAAATGATTTCAAAATTAACTAATATTGGATTTGTCTCGTCAAACCACACAATTAGACTAAAAGCATATCATATTCAAAGATCATTTGATCATCTAATTTATACTTTAAAGTTTCCAACTATGCTTTAGGTCATTGATTTGAACTCAGTTGGGCTCGGATTGGATTATTTTTTGTGTGATTGGGTTCATTCCATCGAGACATTTGATTTTAATATAAGTTTGTTGAATGGAGTCCAAGCGGTCCCAAATTGAATATCAGAAGTTTCAAATTCAAATGCACATTGAGATTTGTGCCCAACCATGAAAAATTTTTTATAACATTTTAATATAAATTTAAGGTCAAACTTATAGAAAATGGCCTTAAGACTTAAAATATGAAATATTTGCCTCATTTGTTATTTTTCCTCCTTTTTCCTTGATTCATCATGTGCATCTAAATATCCATAAAATCTAATTTATATTAGGTTAATCTAGTAGTTCAAATCAAATTAAATCGATCTACTCAATGGTATGCCCCCTATGTTGGCAATTATTCAAGTGCACTACAAATAATGCTATAAGGGCCCTTACATGTCTCTATTTCTATTATGTTATGTTCTATCCACGTTTATATATCTCCATCTGTCTGGTGCAGGTGTAAGATGATCAAAGAAGTTACAAGTGAAAGTAGAGTTATAAATGGAATTAGGCTATGTCTACTTCATCTGCCTTCTGCAAGTGTGGGCTGACCAAGGGAGACATAAGCATCAAGCTTATGTTTATGATACAAGTCCTAGCCTGGTCAAAGAAATGTATATGTCACCCCTCTAATAAAGTTAAATATATAACTACAAGCAAACCCAATGTTAACATTTCATGAATGATAAAGTTATTATATGCTATCTTTATAAATGTTATTTGAATAATTTGAGAAATCTTTTATTCATATAACTACAAATGCGGACTTTGATTTTTTTGATAGGATTTGAGATAGCCATCGAGTAAGGTTTCGTTTAGAACAACTTTCTTATTGTTTCTTAAAACAACTTTTAAGTACAAAAAATTCAACTTTTGTACTAGAAAGTTGCTTCAAGAAATAGTAAGAAAGTCGTCCCACATGAACCCTAAGTCATTGCACTCTATGAATTTATATGTATTTTTAGGCAGCTGAGTAGTTGATAAGGTTGAAGTTCAAAGGAGATTTTAAGCAATAGTGATATTCTTTTGATGATCCATTATTCTTTTACAAACATCAAGCTTATGTTTATGATACAAGTTCAGGACTTTGATTTCTTTGATAGGATTTGGGATAGCCATCAAGAAAGTCATTGCTCACTTTGCGAATTTATATGTATTTTTAGGCAGTAGAGTAGTTGATAAGGTTGAAGTTATAATGAGATTTTGAGTAACGGTGAAATTCTTTTGATAGTTCAGTATTCATTTGTGTTTTTTTTTTATATATTTTAAATTATTAAGTGATTATTTTGGAAGAAATATGAATTATGATTTTGTTTATCTTTTATTTTATTATAATTTTGGATGTTTAGCGGCTCCAGTTAGGGGTGTCAATTTTTGACACGACACGAAACCCGATCCGAACCCGACCCGGAAAAATCCGGGTTCGGGTCAACCCAAACCCGAAACGGGTCGGGTTCGGGTTGAAGAAATCAACCTGTTTTAAAAATCGGGTCGGGTTCGGGTTGACACGAAAACACGAAATTGATCCGAAAGTGACACGAAAACTCATATTTGACCCGAAAATCCGAGTTTGACTCATTTTTTACCCGATTTTGACCCGAAGAACGAAGATTGACCCGATTTTTGACCCGAAAACTTGCAATTTTGGGTCAATTCCGGGTCATTCGTGTCGGGTCGGGTTGACCCGGACCCGAATCGTGTCGGGTTCGGGTTGACCCGAACAGTTCCGGGTTCGACCCGAACCCGACCCGTTGACCCGAATTGACACCCCTAGCTCCAGTATGTTATGTATTGAGGATTTTGAGACGGTTTTTTTAATGTTTCTTAAAGCAGCTTTTTAATACAAAATTTTAATTTAATTTATCTAAAAATAATTTAATTTAAATCAAAACCAACCTTATGTCCACTTTTTTATTGGTTTTTTAATCTTATGTCCTCGAGATAAGAAAATATTAGATATTTGTAATTTAATAATTGGGGGTTAATTTCGACTTATTCAAATAAGTCTAAATTATTTCAAATATATTATCTTTGAAATAATTTAGACTTATTTGAATAATATAAAATAAATACTAGTAATTATTTTTAAATCATTTAGCTTGAAGAAAAATAAGTTGATTGAAAGGCCTAATAATAGCGGTTGTTAATGGTTGCTGGATGCAGTGGTAGTTTTGACGAACGGCAGCAATCGCTGGTGGCGAGAGGCAGGACTGTGGTGAGCGATGATGACAAATAAATTATAGTGCATGTGAAACCCGACCAAATCTAACGATTTTCAAATGTATCGAAATTGAATTAGTTTCAAATGCTTCAAAATTTTGTTCTATATTTTTTACTTCTAAAATTAAATATTTTTGATACGGCATCACAAAATTAGTTTGATCGGGCACAAATCTCGAGGCGAAAGCTAGTTGGAAACTTCAAAAATTAATTCCGAGAGCACCCCAACTCCGATTTCAGCAAGCTTATAGTCGAACTGAGCGTCTCGGAAATACGACTGGTCGAATTTTCAGATCGGGTCAAAAGTTGACACCCCTACACGGAAACGCACCGCGGTTATAATCTATAATATATTTTGCGTTTGATCACTTTCTAACGTTTGTGGAACAATCAGCGTTGATTCGTTCAAACTTATTATTGTTATATAGAGATTGGAATCCCCGCTATGTATGACATATATGTATATGTTTTTTTTATTATGATTGGATGAAGATAGAAAAATATTTTTTAATAATAATTTGACAATTACTCAAATTATAACCGAGTCAAAATAATTGTTGAATTTTATTTGAGACATTTTTTACTATTTTTAAAAATATTTTTTAATATAAATATTTTTTTGAACTAAAAAATTTTTGTGCTTGAAAACTGTTTTGAAAAGCAGTAAGAAAGCCATCCCAAACTAGCCTTACATGACTTTCTTCATGCTTTTTAATTTTTTTTTTTAATACCGAAATTAAAATTTGGTATGAATTTCTATATAATAATATATTTGAAACATTTGAAATTAAATATATAATCTTTTAAACTTCAATTTAAGGTTAATTTGGGATGACTGCAATTTTTTATAAATGTGATTGTAAAGCTATTATAGAGAAAACAACCTTTTAAAAGCTGCTATAGAAAGCAACTTCTAAGTACAAAAATTTATTGAAAATAGTGAAATATTGGACATCATTGAAACACTTAAATGCTGGACAAATAATATATTATAAGTATGATGAATAAGAATGGCATGGTAAAATATTTTAGAACATTTGTAATTTATTTATTTATTAGTAAAAAAAATCAACGTTATAGTGTAGTTTTTTAAATCATTTTCACAACCAGGGGCGGAGGCACAGTGGGGGCAATGGGGGCACGTGCCCCCACTGGCCAAATGATTTGTTTTAATTTTTTTTTTTGTTGTTTTTTTTATATATAATCATAGATTAAAAACCCGCCAATGCACAAAAAAAAAAAAAAAAAAAAAAAAAAAAAAAAAAAGAGATCGCCTCATCTCGAAGTTACCATGGTCGCCCTTGTCTCCGATCAAGTTTGCATTGGCCTCTCTCATCAGTATCGGTAACCCGGAACCGTGAGAGTCTCTCTCTCTCTCTCTCTCTCTCTCTCTGTAGCTGTTTATGCAAATCATATTAAAATTTTATTTTTTCCTCTCTGACTCTCAGTATGTGCAAAAAGTCATATCTCTTGCTGCGATGGGCAAAAAGCAAAAAAAAATGTTAAAAAAAATAATTTTTGCTCTCATAATTTGTATTTTTATATCATTTTCTTTTTTGAAAAATTGATTAGTTCTGTTTTTTTTAAATCGTAAATTAAATTAATTCTTTTTAAAAACTAAGTAGTACAATATTTTTATTATAAATAATTTTGATAATTTAAATAAAACTTTTTCATATAATTTGTGTTAAGTTTTTTCACTCAAGTAAACTTTAATTTTTTATATGAATTAATTTTTTAATTTATCTGATCATTCTCCGATGAGTGTATTATATTTATTTAATCTCTAATCTATTTGAAAATTGTTAGAGAAGAGGATTTTAAAAATTAAAATTTTGTATATTATAGAGGGGACAATCAAAATTTTCATTTCAAGAAATGTAAAATTTTTGCACATAAATTACAATATATTCATTAAAAATGTTTTGTTATGCTGTTCAAATATGTTTATTCACTTTTCCTTAATAATATATCAACATATTTTAGGGAAAAAATATGAAGAGATACTTTAACAAAAGGGCTCAAGTCGAGAAAAATATCAGTTGTGTTCATACTTATTAAGAGGTCTTTGTTGTTCTTGGGATTATGAATTCCCATAAACAAAAGTTTAAAATAAATTATGAAGGTTTAATCCTACATGATTTAATAATTACAAAGAATGGTTAGAATACAGTCTCATCAAAGATGTAACTTATTGCTTATTTTATTATCTTTATAGATCATAACAGGAGAGCAAATAAGTGGTGATAGCTTTGACACATAGGGATTTCAAAATTGAAAAAAAAAAGGATAGATTTTAATATAAGATGAAAAAAATTAATAGTTCTTTTTTATTGTTGATAAGTTGTGCCTCCACATAAAAAAATTCCTGGCTCCGCCACTGTTCACAACATGAGAAATTTTATTTTAAATATAATTAAATTATTTGATTATGTCAAACTTATCATGATTACTTTTATATTAAACCTTTAATTACAACAGCTAAGTATTTACTAGCATGAGTGAAATACGTGTGATCATGCTTAGCTTAAAGCTCAGTCAAAAATAAATAAATAAATATTTTTTGAAATAGGCTCTTAAGAAATTTTTTTTATAAATATAATCAAAGTGTTAATTAATATTGTTGCGTCCTGGAGTATTCACGGCGGTAGAGAAATATAAAGCTTAGCGTTGTATCAAGATCCAGCACACACAGAGATAAAGAGATAGGGTGTAGTATTTAAAGGAGACACCAAAATTTTTACGTGGAAAACCCCAAAAAAGGGGAAAAAAATCACGGGGCCTAGCCTAGTTTGAATGAATCCACTAGTATTGCAGTTGATTACAAATGAGGCCCTTCCTTGGGGGAAGGCCTTAACTTGATGTACATCTTATAGAATACATTACATGATGGGAATACAAAGAGTTCTATGCTGGTGTATTTGTTTGGTCTGAAAGATTGTAGTCAGTGGGTGATGTAAGTCGGAAGGACTGTAGTCGGCAGACGACGAAGGTCGGAAGAACTGTAGTCGGTGGGCAACGTAAGTCAGAGGGATCGTAGTCGGCTGGTGGCGGAGGTTGAAAGAATTGTAGTCAGTAGAAGTTCAGTAGTGGACAGAAATCCAGCATCGAATAGATGTCCGACAAAATTACGACAACAGGAAGAAGTCCGACATCAAGTAGAAACTTGGCGACGAGTAGAGGTCCGACGTCGGGTAGAAGTCGAACGTTAGTTGGCGGCTGAGGAGAACTCAGACGTTAGATGGTATTCAGGTAGAACTCCAGCATCAATTGAAGTCCGAGTGAAACTCCGGCGTCACTTGGAGTTCGGGCGGAATTCTAGTGTCACTTGGAGTTCAGGCAGAATTCTGACATCACTTGGAGGCCAGGTCTGGCAAAATTCCAGCATCACTTGGGCAGAATTCTGGCATCTCGCGGAAGCCGAGCAAGATTCTAGCGTCACTTGGGCAAAATTCTGACATCTCGTGGAAGCCGGTAGGATTCTGGCGTCGGGCAGAATTCCGGCATCTCCTAGAAGTCGGGCAGAATTTTGACATCACTTGGGCAGAATTCTGGCGACGGTGGTCGAGGAGGAATTTCTTCCCTCCTATCCTTCTTCTCTTGCTTGGGTCTTGGCTCTTGGTTCTTCAGTCCCATCTCAAGAGAAATGAGAGGCTATTTACATTTTTTGAGGATGACATAACCTGTAAAATAGGAGGAGGATCAAGGGCAAGGTGAAGTGGTTCGGATGGATGGCCGACATTGAATCCTTTGATCATAGACTGTTTATTAAACATTTGAAGGTCTTAAGTATATCAGAATTTGACAATCTTAGGCTCATTGGATTTGTCTCGTCGAGCTGCTCAATTCGACTATAAGCACGTCATGTTTAGAAACTATTTGTTAACTCAAATTGTGGTTTGAACCTTCCAACAATGCTTCGGGTCCTTAATTTGGACTCATTTAGGCTCAGATAGAGTTGAATTTGGTGTCGTTGAGTTTATATTTCCGAGACGTTCAGTTTAACTGTAAGTTTACTGAATTCAAAGTTCATGTTATCCCATATTTAATTCTTAAAGTTTCGAGCTTGATTTTGCCTCGAGATTCGTATCTGATCAAGATGATTTTTTGAGGATATATCAATTGCCCCCTATTTTTAGACGTCGAAGTTCTAGGAGTTCGAAAATATGCATCACAAATTTTGGAGAATTTTTCATGTGATTTGAAATCCAATATTACATGTAGGAGCCCCAAATAGCTTCAAAAGTACCGAAATTGAGTTTGGAATATCAAAAAACGACCCCGGGGACTCCAAAAAATGTCTGATTTGGCCTTTTCGGGATGAAAACTGGACTCAGAATTGCGTAGGTAGCCGAACGAGCCGGCCGACCGCCGCCGTGGCATGGAACCGCACGCCGGTTGCTAGCTTGCACCGCGGCCCTCTTGGGCCAGCCTGCGACCCATCCAGAGACACAGCCCAGGCCCGCTTGGGCCCACCCGCGACCCGGCTGGCCCTCGCCCGGCCAGTGCGATTCGGCGAGACCGCTGGCGGTTGGGCGCCTTTTCGGGCCGCCATTGGAGGTTTAGGAAACTGCCAGCCTACTTTATTTTTTTTTAACTTCAAAAAATCTCTAAAAAATGCCCAAAAAATTCTGAAAAATTGGAAATTTTCATAAAAATTTTGAAAAAATTCTAGAAAATTCTGGAAACTTATTTTCTTCCAAAAAAGGCTATAAATACCCCTCTTGGGTCAGGGGGGAAACTGCTCATTCTTCTTTTCTCCTTCTGACTTTCTTAAGTCGAGGCATTCTGTTGTTTTTTATAAGAGACTTTCCCTACTTAAATCAATGCCCCTTCGCTTGTATAGAAGTTATAATTTTCTCTTTTTTCACCCCCATTTTTATTCTTGCTTTAAAGTCCTTCCACTGTTTTTCGTAGGTGACTTTCCCTACTTAAATTCAGTAATCCTCTTCAGTGTAAAAGGAAAATTTTCTCCTTCCAATATCTTCTCCTATGGCTATCTTCTTACAGTTAAGGCATTTCGTTATTTTTTGTAGGTGGCTTTCCCTACTTAAATCGGCGCCCCTCCTCATGTAAAGAAGTTAGAGTTTTTGTAGTCGTTTCTTTTTATTCTCCTCTAGTCTTCTTCTTACATTAGAGGCATTCCACTGTCAGAGATAGGTGGCATTATCCTATCAAGCTTCAGTGCCCCTCTCTTATGTAGAAGGAGATTTTTTCTTAATTTTTCTTCGCTTGCATTCTTCTTCTTGCATTAGAGGTATTCCACTATCGGAGATAGGCGGCATTCCCTTATCAAACTTCAGTGCCCCTCTCTTATGTAGAATGAGATGCTATGAGAGGCTATCTTCTTAATAGACAACCCTTGATAGAAGAAGATCAATTACTGCTTGTATGTGAGAGTGATTTGAGAAGATCTGGCGGTAATAGTGTTCGTGAGGAGAACCAGAAGTGATGAGTAGACGGGGCGAATTTCAATGCCATTTGAGCGGAAGTCTGTTGTCGATGGACAATCGAGTTGAAGTCCATTGGCAGTCAACGGTTGAGTGGAGGGCTAAAGGAGAGAGTTTGAGGGTGCGCTGCTAGTAATAGTCAAGCGATACTTTGATGATGGCTGATATGAAGTAAATGACTGCTGACAAATATCAAACAAAGGGCCGATGATGGTGGGCGTCTAGTGGCATTTTGCTAATGTAATATGCATCCATATTAAAGTGTGTTAACATCATATATGTCTGATTTAAGGGGCCAAAGAACTGTGCTATGTTAGTAGTATGATGACATATGTATAGTCTCAACTGAGTTGATGCTTAATGAAATATCAAATTATAATCTTTCTTTGAAGAAGAAGTCGTAGAGAAGAAGTCACTTAAATCCACTAAAGATATTTGACTGTTCTGAAGTTGCTTGTTACTTGATGATAGTAATTTTTATAGTTGATGCTAATGTACTTTTTGATTTCAACTTCTATTGAGAAGAAATGTACATATAAATCTAAATTTAAATAACTTTATTTATATTGTATATGAAGTTGAGAACTTGTTTCTTTCAAGAAGTTAAATTGTTTATACATCTTTGAGATATACTTTGATATATGCCCCTCATATTTTGTGAGGATATTTTAGACTACTAAAGTCTTTATATGAGTGATTAATTTATCAATCAATTGCTTTTATGAAATATTTATATAGAGAATAATGTTCTCTCAAAGCATTGCTTGATGATGCTGACCTCTATGGAAGAGGTCGTAAGAATCCACTAAGGATGTATGAACTATCTGAGGCTGTATGTTAGAGCCCCGCTCATTGACATTAACCTATATGGAAGAGATTGAGAGAATCTACCAATGATGTAAGACCTATCCGAGATTGTTTGTCGGAGCCTTTGCTCGATGACGTTAACCTGTATGGAAGAGGCCGAGAGAATCTACCAAAGATGTTAGACCTATCCAAGGTTATATGTTAAAGCCCTGCTTGACGACATTAACCTGTATGAAAGAGGTCGAGAGAATCCATCACAGATGTAAGACATATTCGAGGTTATATGTCAAAGCCCTGCTCGATAATGTTAACCTGTGTGGAAGAAATTGAGAGAATCCACCAAGGATGTAAGACCTATCAGAGATTATATATCGGAGCCTTTGCTTGACGCCGTTAACATGTATGGAAGAGGTCGAGAGAATCCACCAATGATGAAAGATCTATCTGAGGTTGTATGTCAGAGTCATGCTCGATGACGTTAACCTGTGTGGAAGAGGTCTAGAGAATCCACCAAGGATGTAGGACCTATCCGAGGTTGTATGTCGAAGCCTTTGCTCGAGGATGTTAACCTATATGGAAGAGATCAACAAAATCCACTAAGGATGTAAAATCTATCCGAGGTTGTATGTCAGAGCCATGCTCGATGACGTTAATCTTTGTGGAAGAGGTCGAGAGAATCCACCAAGGATGTAAGACCTATCTGATGTTGTATGTCAGAGCCCTGGTCGATGACATTAATATGTGTGAAAGAGGTCGAGAGAATCCACCAAGGATATAAGACCAATCCGAGGTTGTATATTAGATCCCCGCTCATTGACATTAACATATATGCAATAGATCGAGAGAATCCACCAAGGATGTAAGACCTATCTGAGGTTGTATATCGGAGTCTTTACTCGACGATGTTAACATGTATGTAAGAGGTCAAGAGAATCCACCAATGATGTAAGACATATCCGAGGTTGTATGTCCAAGTCCTGCTCGATAACATTAACATGTGTAGAAGAGAGAATCCACTAAGGATGTAGGACCTATTTGAGGTTGTATGTCAGAGCTTTTGCTCGATGACATTAACTTTTATGAAAGAGGTCGAGAGAATCCATCAAGGATGTAGGACCTATCCGAGATAGTATGTTAGAGTATTTGCTCGACGATGTTAACCTGTATGGAAGAGGTTGAATCAAATCCCTTGGGATCATTTTGCCTTGATTGGGAAGGGGTGAACGCCGCGTGTATCCCGAATAAAATGTGAAGAATGATCTATCTTTAGACCATTACTTTCTTTTTAAGGTCAAGATTAAGACCTTACCCAAGGAGTAGAAGTCTAGATATTGATTGTATAAAGCTTATAACTAATTGAGAATATTCTAGCTATTGTTGGAATTTTCTTGAAATATCATCTTGATATTGAAAGCATTGGATGATTTTTTTGACCACGATTAGAGTCAAAGTTGTCCCCCAGTCCGCATCTAATTCTTATAATATTGATGCAATAATGGCTAATTGTATGATGTTGATATGAGTGATCTTTTGAGATTGGAGCAATAATTGCCCCCAGTTGGAAATCACTTTCCCACAAATGGTGCAAAAATATTGCATCCAAGAGTATTTGCGGCGGTAGAGAAGTATAAAGCTTAGCGTCTTAGCATTGTATGAAGATCCAACACACACACAGATAAAGAGATAGGGTGTAATATTTAAAGGAGACACCAAAATTTTTATATGGAAAACTCCTAAAAAGGGGAAAAAAGTAACGGGGCCTAGCCTAGTTTGAATGAATCCACTAGTATTGCAGTTGATTACAAATGAGGCCCTTTCTTGGGGGAAGGCCTAACTTGATGTACATCGTATAGAGTAAATTACATGATAGGAATACAAAGAGTTCGATGCCGATGTGTTTGTTTGGTTTGAAGGACTATAGTCGGTGGGTGACGTAAGTAGAAAGGACCGTAGTTAGCGGACGACGAAGGTTAGAAAAATTGTAGTCGGTGGGCGATGTAAGTCAGAGGGATCGTAGTCAGCGAGCGATGGAGGTCCGTCGCTCGAAAGAATTGTAGTCAGTAGAAGTTTAGTAGTGGACAAAAATCCAACTTCAGATAGATGTCCAGCGAAATTTTAACAACAGGTAGAAGTTTGGCGTCGGGTAGAAACTTGGCGACGAGCAGAGGTCCAGCGTCGGGTAGAAGTCCGAGGTTAGTTGGTGGCTGAGGATAACTCAGGTGTTAGATGGTATTTGGGTAGAACTTCGGCGTCAATTGGAGTTCAGGTGAAACTTCGGCGTCACTTGGAGGTCGAGCGGAATTCCAGTGTCACTTAGGCAGAATTCTGGCATCTCATGGAAGCCGGGCAGGATTCTGGCATCACTTGGACAAAATTCCGGCATCTTGTCGAAGCCGGCAGGATTCTAGTGTCACTTGGGAAAAATTCCGTCGTCTCCTAGAAGTCGGCCAGAATTCCGGCATCACTTGGGCAGAATTCCGACGGCGGTGGTTGAGGAGTTACTTTCCTCCTATCATTCTTCTCATCTCTTCTCCTTCTTCTCTTGCTTGGGTCTTGGTTCTTGTCTCTTCGGTCCCCTCTCAAGAGAAATGAGAGGCTATTTATAATTTCTTGAGGATGGCATGACCCGTAAGTAGGAGGAGGATCAAGGACAAATGTTGAGTGGTTCGGATGAATAACCGATATTGAATCCTTTGATCATAGTATGTTTATCAAACATTTGAAGGTCTTAACAATATCAAAATTTGGCGATCTTGGGCTCGTTGGATTTGCCTTGTCGAGCCACTCGATTCGACTATAAGCATGTCATGTTTGGAAACCATTTGGTAACTCAAATTGTGGTTTGAACCTTCCAACAGTGCTTCAGGTCCTTGATTTGGACTCATTTGGGCTCATATCGAGTTGAATTTGGTGTCGTTGAGTTCGTATTTCCGAGAGGTTCATTTTGACAATAAGTTTGCTGAATTTGGAATTCATGTGATCCCGGATTTAATTCTTGAAGTTTATGACTTGATTTTTCCTAGAAATCCGTGCCCGATCAAGATGTTTTTTTGAGGATATATCAAACATAAAAACTAATTTTAATGAAAAAATAAAAAAATTAACATAATTTGTTTATAAAATTAGAAAATAAAAGAATTATTTTATTCTATCCATCTAACTATTAGCTAAATAAGTGAAATAACTAATAGCCTGTTGGTTAAAGGAGAAGTTACTATATAATCATTTATTTGAATCACATGCTTTATAATTTATTCTTTATCTTTAAATAAATTATTAGCTAAACATTTTATGTAAAATATGTGTTTTATGTCTCAATATTGTATAAAAATTCAACGCACATGGATAAAAATAACAAGATCAGAATTTTTTTACTATGTCATGTGTTGTACGCAATATATATTTGTTATATTAAGCCAACACCATCATTTGAGAAGGGGCATTATTTGTAATCAACCATTAATACTAGTGGATTCATTTCAACTCGGCAAAGTCCCATGGGCTTTCCCTCCTTTTTAGTAGTTTTCACATAAAATTTATAATGTCTTATGAACATGGCTTTCTTTTTTCTTATCTATATATGTGATGAATCTTCGTACAAACTAGAACGTTATATTTTTTATCTTTCTACCCTATGAATTTTCCGGATCACCACTTGAGGCGCTCGCCTTCGCTGAACCAACACTTGAGGCCCTCGCCCTCGCTAGACCTCCACTTTAGGCCCTCACCCTCGCCGGGCCATCACTTGAGGCCCTCACCCTCGCCGGACCTCCACCTGAGGCCCTCACCCTTACAAGACCACCACTTGAGGCCCTCACCTTCGTCGGACCACCACCTGAGGCCCTCACACTCAACGGACCACTGCTTGAGGACCTCAACTTCGCCGGACCACCACCTGAGACACTCACCTTCAACAGACCAATACTTGAGGCCCTAAACTCCACTAAACCATCAACTGACGCCAGAGTTCTTCCAAGTCACTATTAGACTACTAATTGACGCCCCAACTTTTAAGTGACGCCAGATTTAACACTAGATTTCAACCATCCGGATGACATTTGTAATCTGATTGCCCTCAAGGACGATTCAGCCCACTGTTCTCAACTCAAATTCTAGTGAAATCTTTTCAACTGGGTTAGGCCACGTGATCTTTCCTCTTTCCAGGGTTTTCTATGTAGAAAATCTTATGTTCTCTGTGTGTGAGCTGAATATCCGTGAAACGCTAAGACGTAAAATTACAACTCTATCGTCGAGTATATTCTAGCATGCAACAATAACGTCCTGAAAAATTCATAGGGTAGAAAGATAAAGAATTTAACGTTCTTAAAAATATTATATACGCAGAAAGCGCGCAAAAGAAGAAAGAAATGCTGTTTGATTAGAGATGAATTAAGACATTTTAAGGTTTTTCTGCATTTTAGAGTAGAAAATAGGTTTTTCGGTTGGAGATGACTTTAAAAAATATAAGTGTCAGTAAATGATTCAACCAGCTTGACTCGGACCCGGCCCAAAAAATTTGGGTTCAGGTTGAGCTGTTTAATAAACAAGTCAGTCTGGGTTGACCCACTAATTCGATTTTGACATGTTTAATTTTTTTCTTAAATTATTTTCTTTCTTTGTTTGATCTTCTTATTTTTGATCAATTAATATAAAATTTATGATAAAAAAGTAATGAATTTAATTTTTAATGAGAATATATTACCTGATCAGGTTTGGATTACTAGCAGGTGTGATTCGGGTCGGATTGGGATTGACAGATTTTTGGTCAAATTAGTTTTGGATAGAATCAAAGCTGTAAACCCATTTTTACACTAAAAAAATTATTGCTGTACTAAAAAAAAATCAATATTAGACGACAACACTTACTCTTACAAAAAAATGCGTGGTCGCTGTTCTGCACTTTGTCTCTCAGTTTCCCCCAAAAAACGAGAGGGAGAATACAGAGCAGAAGAGCCTCCTGAGCGCAGGCAGGAGCATTCATGGATGTCGGATTCTTGGGTCTAAGAATCATGGGCAAGGCAATGGCCCTCAATCTCCTTCGCAGTGGATTCCGAGTTACTGTCTGGAACAGGACTCTCTCCAAGGTCCCCTCATCTCTCTCTCTCTCTCTCTCTCTCTCTCTCTAAACATAGCTTTTAATCGGATATGGGAAGTGGATGTTTATATTTTACTTTTTATTAATTTGTTAGTTTATATTTATTTGAAGCTGTTGTTAAGGGAACCCCTTTGCGGTAGATTTTTGTTAGATGTTATTTGTCGTAGCTCGGATTGATTAGTTTTCTGAAGGTTGATTTTGATTAATGTATTTTTCTTCGGTTATCAATCTTGTCGAGGAATTTTGGTGTTCTTTGATTCATAAATGTTATTTTCGATGGTCAAAATCTTGATTCAGTTCGATTTGTTTTTGAATGTGAGTATTCATTTAATAGATGGAAGAGATAGAGCGCCAAGTATGATAATCTCTAGGAAATATTGAGCCTGAAGCTTTTACATTATCCTCGACATGCATTGGGGAATGTGAAGCACAGGAGGACGAAATTAAGCTCCTTGTAGAAACGTAAGAAATCTATATTCACCAACTGTTCTAAGCCAAAGAGTGAGAGCAATCTATAGTATATGTACTATTAGCATATTTTTAGCTATCCCATCTGGGACTGACCCAGTGAGAGCAACCTGTAGTAGAACTATTATAAAAATTAGGATTGGAAGTGATGAACACTGAGCTTAGAAATAACAATGAAGGCTGGGTTGCAGACAACGATGGATGTCTGGCATAGAGGCAGTGATGACTCCTCGTTTTTCCTAAGAGACCTTAGGGATTGCTTCATAACTTAAGAAGATTGCTCAAACTTCTTCCATGCTATACCAATTTTCAATTTTCTTATCAATTGTTCCCCAAGTTCCAAAAGGATATCTTGGGAGTAGTTGGAGTTGTACTTTTTGAACTATGATTGTGTTGTCATAATGTATAGCTTTTCTCCATTAATTGACGTTTGCCTTGAAGGCTTTTTCTTTCTTTGGAAAGTTGACTTCTTAGAAGGCTACACAAGAGAAACACTATATTTTCTTCTAAAATGGTTTTTTAATGAATTTTTGTTGACATATATGTTTCTGAAATTGTCAAGATGTTGCCTTCATGGTCACATGCTTATAGTCATTATAGGTGGAGCATGTTGCCACCAACCTGATGTTCGCTAATGTTTTCAAAGGTGATCAATGTTGATTCTTTCAATTATAGTTGACCATTATATGGATCTAAATAAGGGCTAGCCAATACTTATATAAGGATGTGCTTTGATGGGCTTGCTCAGCCAGAAAAAGCTTCTAAGCTCTCACATGTGAGAATTTAAGCATTTCTTATGACAGATCGAGTTGATCACAAACATATTTCATTCAATATCAATCAATGTTTATTTAAATTTGGAGTTTAAGATTTCTTATGATTACAAGACCACATAATTAGCCACCCCTCCAACTTGAGAGAGGATTCTCTATTAACGTGTCCATTCAACGTGTTATAGCTATTTTATCTTGCAATGACACATATTTATGTCCTAATATTATACAGGAAATGGGTAAGGATGAATGGTGACCCTTTTATTAATTCATGTTTCCATTGTCTATGGTTTTAGTTGGTGGATCCAATCCGAAGGGTCAGAAAGCCTTAGTTATATCATTTTATTCAAGCTAGGAATAGCAAGAATACTTGCGGTTTAAAGCTCGCTTGAATTTTGAGTTAGATTGAAATTCACTCTAAATAATAGAGTCAAGTATAAGCCTATAAGTTTGTCTCAAGCTGAATTTGGTTTCTATTTTGAGTTGTTGATGGATTGCTCAGAAATTGATTTTAGGTTTGCTCAAAAGACAAAAATATATATCATGTGTAAAAAATTGTAGTTGGATTGTTTGGCTTAGTGGCTTGTTCTTAAATTTATATCTTTCCCAAAGTGTTTTCTTTGCTAGTGATTGGATTTTAATTGTACCCATCTTCTTTTTTTAGTGTTAAGTAATGACTCCTATCCATTGGGTCAATCCAATAGCTCAAATATCATTATTCTTTAATATGTACCCATCATGCACTAAATGCCTGATGGTCCTCACTCTAGAATCTTATCTTGAGCACTAATTTTGAACATTAATTCCCTCTTGATGTCGATAGACCGGTCCAGCCGGTCCATACAGGACCGGCTCACGTTAAATGGGGCAGAACTCTTCCGCCCCCTGCATGCGCCGAACACGACCGCAAGCCACAGGACCCGCTTTTGGAAGGAATTTTAGGAGGGAAATTGAATGTAGGGACTGTTTAGGGATTTCCTTTTGATTTGTATGCATTAAATACTTTGTTTTTCTAGGGTTAGGGCATCTTGAATTTGGCTGAAATTTGAGATCTCTTAGATTTAGGGTTTCTTTGGGCTCTAGCGGCGTCTAGAGATTTGAGAGAGATTGATCCTCCTCTTGAATAGAGGATCAATTGTATCTTGCTATTTTCTATTTTGCTTTCATCAAATAATACAAATTATCTGCTGTTTTCGTGGTTTTGTGCGGACTTTTGTGAAGATTTCTCGCTGTCTTCTGAAGATTGATAGGAAATACTTGAGATCTACAAGTGTTTCCTATCAAATTGGTATCAGAGCAAGTCTTGAGACCGTTCGTGGGCAGTTTTGGGTGAATTTCAGCAGCTGATTTTTGGTCGGGAACGGACAAACTAGTGTTGTTTTTGTAATCCAAATACGGAATTTTTGGATTTACAAAAGTTCGGATCGAGATGGCAGTCAAGAAAATTGATGCGCTAGAAGAAAGGCTTGAAGGGGAGATGAACCAAATCAAGACAGCGGTGGAGGAAAGGATTTTCTCCATGGAAGGACAAGTAGCCGATCTCCCAGACATGATGAAGAAAATGTTGGAAATTCACAACCAAACGGCTGCTTCCGTGGCAAAAGAGGAGGAAAGAAAAACTACGAATTCTTAAATTCGTAGGGAGGAAGATGAGGTTGAAATCGTGGAGGGAGAAAAAAAGAAATCCTATTTGGAGCCTTTCCAGAGGGAGGATAGAGGAGGTAGGTATGGGGAAAGGCATGTGTATGGAGGGATGGAGCAAAGGGGTTATTATTGGGATCGCTAGGAGGGACATTATGGTCGCCGATGTGCTGAATTTGAAGGAAGAAGAGGGGAATTCGAAGGGGGTTCGGGCTATGGCAGGGCAAGGGAAAACCGGGAGACGTGGGGTGGACCGAGCACTTGGGAGAGGGGAAGCTATGGAGGAATAAGGGGGTATGTTGGAGATCAGAAGGTGAGTAAGTTGAAGATGCCCATCTTCGAGGGGGAGGATGCGTATAGGTGGATCTATAAGGTGGAGAGGTACTTTGCCGTTAATGGGCTAACGGAGGAGGAGAAGTTGACAGCAGCAGGCTTATGCTTGGAGGGGAAGACACTATCATGGTACCAGTGGAGAGACCAGAGGAGACTTATCAGGGACTGGAGGGAATTCAAGGACTGCATAAGAGAACATTTCCAAACCGACAAGGGAGGAGATTTCTATGAGCATTTCTTTGCTCTGGCACAGGAGGGATCAGTAGTAGACTACCGGGAGCAGTTTGAGCACCTAACCAGTAGGGTGGAGCGAATATCAGATACGGTATTGGAGGGGAACTTCATGAAGTGGTTGAAGGCAGAGATTCGAGCAGCAGTGAAGGTTTTGATGCCTTGTGACTTGAGGGAGGCCATGAAGTTGACCCAACTGGTGGAAAATCAGAAGAATCTAGAGAAGGGAGTCAGGAGCAACAGCTTAGGAGGCTCTTACAGGACGACGACCACTCTTCTAACACCCAAGGGGCCTGTATCAAAACACATTAATGAGACCACTAGGGAGAAGCCAGTAGGAGGGAGTGGGGAAAATTTCAAGAGGTTGACAAAGAAGGAGATGCATGAGAGGAGGGCAAAAGGGTTATTTTTCAGGTGCGAGGAGAAGTATACGCCAGGAAATCGGTGCAAGGACCGAACTCTTCAGGTTCTCACCGTTTGTGATGACGAGGAAACTGATGAGGGCGGTGAGGGTGAGTTGGAAGAAGAGATGGAGGAGAAGTTGCATTTGGATATGGCTGAGGTTTCCATGAACTTAGTGATAGGATTCGCTACGATCATACCATGAAGGTGAATGGAGAGATAGACGGCAGGATGGTGGTGGTGCTAATTGATAGTGGGGCTACTCACAATTTCATTTCCACTCAGGTCGTCGACCAATTGGGAGTGAAATTAGTGGAAACCGGTTGTTATGGGGTGATGATGGGTACATGGAAGGTGGAGAAAGGCCAGGGGATCTGTAGATGAGTGATGTTGACCATCCAGGGGATTCAAGTAAGGGAGGAATTTCTCCCATTAGAGTTAGGAAGTACTGATGTCATCCTGGGGATGAAGTGGTTGCAAACCTTGGGGGAAACCAAGGATAATTGGGGAGCACTCACGATGAAATTAATAGTGTAGGGGAGAAAGATGGTTATAAGGGGAGATGCTGGGCTATCCAAAGCCATGATAACACTTAAGATCATGGTTAGGAGCCTACAAGAGGTGAGGGAAGATTATCTCGTGGGACTACACAAGCTGGATGTGATCATGACGGATGAGGGAGGGGATGTTTCTCTTTCCGTGCAGCCCTTGGTTCAGCAATACAATAAGGTTTTTCAGTCACCTCAAGGATGGCCACCTCCGCGAGAACACGAGCATATTTCCATCTTGAGGACAAGGTGGATCTTTGAGAGAGGAGTATTAATAGACCGGTCCAGCCGGTCCATACGGGACCGGCTCACGTTAAATGGGGCAGAACTCTTTCGCCCCCGCATACGCCGAACACGACCACAAGCCACAGGAGCTGCTTTTGGAAGGATTTTGGAAGGAATTTTAGTAGGGAAATTGAATGTAGGGATTGTTTAGGGATTTCCTTTTGATTTGTATGCATTAAATACTTTTTTTTTCCTTGGGTTAGGGCATCTTGAATTTGGCTGAAATTTAAGATATCTTAGATTTAGGTTTTCTTTGGGCTCTAGCGGCGTCTAGAGATTTGGGAGAGATCGATCCTCCTCTCGAATTGAGGATCAATTGTATCTTTGTTGTTTTATTCATCTACTAGTGAAATACAAGCTTTCCCTTGAGTTTTCTCTCAGTTTTCTCGCAATTTCTCGCTGTTTTCTTGTGTGTGGCTGCTGTCCTCTGCTGAAAACAGCAGTTTCCTTCTTGTTTTACTTCAGATTTGGCTAGCTAGTGGGGTATAGAGATTTGGGAGAGATCGACCCTCCTCTCGAATAGAGGATCAATTGTATCTTGCTATTTTTTGTTTTCCTTTCGTCAAATAATACAAATTATCTACTGTTTTCGTGATTTTGTGCGGACTTTTGTGAAGATTTCTCGCTGTCTTCCGAATATTGATAGGAAATACTTGAGATCTACAAGTGTTTCCTATCAAATTTCTCCTCTATTGCTTTCTCTATTTTTCTTGTTTGCTTCAGGATTCTATTTCATCGCCTTTTCCCTAGATCTTTCCCTTCATACTCGTAACTTTTCTATGCTCTTCTATGCCAACTTATTTCTATCACTCCTATCTTGCAAGTTAGGCTTAAGTTTTCTCATATGTTTTTGATTAGGGAAATGATTTATATTTTTTTCCTGTTTTCGTTTGTCAATTTTATTTCCTTATACAATTCAAATGATTCATATCTCTAATACTATATGCTCTTTGTAAATTTATCATACTAATCTCCATTTTCCTGTTGAATGCTAATTCTATGCCTGATAACTTGGTTATGGGTTCTTACTTCTTACATGGTTGTCAATGGGTCAATCTAAAAAATTTCTCTTAGATTTTTATATTACCTGTTAAGTGTAGCTAGATTAATGCATTTTTCTTTTTTTTTTCTTTGTTATATCTGTAATTTAATAATTCAATTTGTTGGTTGTAAATTTGTGGATTTAAAACTATTTTTTATTGAAAATTCTAGATTTTTTTTTTTTGTTACATTTGTAGTTTAGAAATGAATTTGAGTTGTCTCAAAAAATTATCGAGTTGATTCATAATCAAAGGGTTTTGAGTTATGTGAACTTTACTTAAAATTATTTTGATTATGATTGGAGTTTGAGACTACTAATAATAAAAAATTTTAAGTTTAGTACAGCTTGCTTGAACTCGAAGCCCTATGTAAATCCAAGTGATGTAGGGTCAAAGAGGATCTTTATTGTGAAAGTAGCAACTTGATTGATGATATTTTGCGGTGGTGGTAAAGGGTTATGTAGGCAAGGGAAGAGCATAATTGTTTTGTGAAGATATGGAGTTGGTGTTTCTTGGCTATGAAAGTGTAAGTTTTTTTTTTGTAGGAGAAGGGTTAGGATCTCCATATCAAAAGTTTTGGATGTAAGGAAACTAATTGAGATATATGTATTTGGTTTGTATCAATGGTTAGGGATTTAGCAAATTGTGAACTTTTTAAACTTGCTGCTCAAAGCAGGATTTTTTTTTGGGTGTTGTGATTTTGGCTTGAATTTCTTGGAGTTATTGGGGGTTATATAGGTTGTGGGGAAGGTAGAGAAGATGTTTGAAGGTGTTGGATGGGATCTTTGGGATGTTTCATGCTTGCTTGTAATCAAAATTACTGAAAGGGAGAAGTAGGAAGACCTCCAATGGATCATTTGGAAGGACATGTGGTAGAGAATTAGTTGGTCTAAAATGTTAGGCAGGGGTTTATCATAATAATCTTGCTGTTGCATTGTTTGACTAGGTTAGCTTGGATTATGATAATAATTTCAGTAGTGTGGGCAAGAGGACTAGTACATAGAAATTCACTAATAGACTTGTCTCAAAATATATCCCACATATGACTTCTAACTATTGTTTTCAACTTTCTTTTGTTGGGAAGGACTTCACTATTTAAAATTTGAAGTTATAAAGGATTCCTGCACACAACCAGCTCAAAAGAAGGTTATCAACTACTCTTTAAGGGGTTCTTCCCTTGGGGAGACCCTACAATGCTCAAGTTGATGTCTAAGCAACGTAGTCCAACTTCGACTAGTTTGGTGGTATTTATCTTGAAATGTCTTATGAATCACATGAATATAATATGCTTTAGTGTAGAATCTCATAATATGAGTAGAAATTATTCAAACTATCATGGTTGTGTTATAGCGGCTTGGCATGCACTCTTAGGTAAGATAAACACTAGATGGGTTTGGGCAGAGTGAGGAGAACTAGTGAGGATAGAACTTTATTTCTAATAGATGAGGTAGATGGAAACCATCAAGAGCTCTAGGAGATGGCTTATTGAAGCAGGATAGCTTGAGTTAGAAGTTGCTTTGAAGTTTGAGCTTGGAGATGTGGTGGAGGATGTATTTGAAGATGATGATTGGAGGATGTGGGGCTTGAAATTATTGTTGGAGACTAGGCTTGAAGATGAGGACAAATTTTGAGCTCAAAGACAGTGTTTGATAATAGGCCTAGAGCTGGCGGTGATTCCTTGATCTAAGTGGGAGAACACAGATTGAATTAAGCTCCCAAACCTTTTGGTTATCTCAGCCAAAAAGCTCTGGTGGGAAAAAAAGGAGGATTCTACAGTACACTCGGCAATGGATTTGGTCTACTTTGGAGATCTTTGGTCAAATTTAGATCCCTACCCCTTCCTTTGCCTTTTGGCTCGATACGAGTCTATGAGAGAAGGATTAAATAGTTTACATGAGAATGGGGATTTCTTGATATGCCTTGGAGAGCTTAGGTTGAATTTAGTCTTCTAACTTAGCGTTTCATAAGAGGAGGATTCAATTGTCCACCTTGAATTTAAAATTCCCATCTTGAATTTAATGAAGATAATTATATTAATGAATTATTTATAGATGCAATCAAGGAAATTTTATGAATAGCCTAAAAGTTGTTGATGTTTATCCAAAAAATGTGGCTACTATCATGTCTACTTCGCATTGAAATGTGAATGAAATGCTAAAGGTCCAATTCACCTCTTATTCTATGCCACATCAACTCGGAAATTTTTCTTAAGAGAACTCTTGAGTGCTGTTGTTGTTAGGACCTCCCAGACACAACACAACTCGGTAATCGAACAAATAGAGTGAGCAAGGAAAATTCGAACAATGTTGATGAGGAAATGTAGCTTTCTTTGAATTTTCATGTAAACTTTTGAGGTCTTCTTTTTTGAATAGTTTGATCCGTCACTTTGAAAGAAAAATATGATGTTCTTTCTCATCCTATGAAGATTGTTTCAAAACCAACACTAAGTGACGAGGAATAGAAAGGCCACAATTATACAACGTGCTTGTCACCACTGATTAGTCCTCTTTAGGTTGGTGCGTTCCAAAGGGATGCCGCGTTTCTTGTTCTTGGGGGACCTTCCTGTGGTTCGGCTAAGGCTTAACTTGGCCTATGTGTTAACCGATTCGATTACAATGCTAACTTTGGCTAGAAAAGATTTGTCTGGCTGGTCTGGGCCTATTTGATATCTATTTCAAGTGATCTGAGCATGTAGCTAGTTTAGTTTGGCCTGTGTATTGCAGGTTATGTTAGGAGGTTAGCTTTGCTCTATTCAACACTGATCTGGTTGGTCCGAGCTCATTTGTGCTGGAGTTTGAGTGATCCACCAACTCTGTTCAACTTTTCTTAGCTAGTGTAGTAATAACTATCCAACTTAGTTTGTTTAGGTGTTCATTTAGCAAACATGAACTAAGTAGATTTCATTTTAGTCTCTGGTAGATGTTTGGAGATTCGTGCTGTCCTTTCAAAACAGTGTTAGACTTAATGGGGTTATTATGTCCTTTCAAAACAGTGCTAGACTTAATGGGGTTATTATGGACGGCCAAGGATGATATTATCTGTTGTGCCTCAAGATTTTTATAGTTCCAGGGTTTTCTACACCGCAATCTCTTAGTTCCTCTTCTCTTTTATTTACATAATAGATTTATACGTTATTTTATTCTTGTTTGTTTCCTTTTTTATTTATCCGTTCTATTTCTTTGCATTCATCATAAAGAACACTTAAAAGAAATCTCATGCATATTTAACATTTTGCCTCATAATTTTGCATGTTATACAATTTTTAGAGATTGTTCATCTAACATTAGATCTTGATAACATAATTCATCATCTGAATTGCAGTTAATTAAGGTAACTGTTTTGTTTGTTGATTATATATCTTGTCTTAGTGTCAAGGTCTTGTTGAACTTGGGGCCTCTATGGGAGAAACTCCAGCTGCTGTTGTCAGCAAGTCGAAGTACACCATTGCTATGCTGGCTGATCCAATTGCTGCTCTCTCGGTAATGCTAAGTTACATGTCTTTTAAACCGTTATATTTCAGCTCTGATACTTTTGAAACCAGTTCAGGTTGTATTTGAAAAAGGTGGAGTCCTTGAACAAATTTGTGAAGGAAAAGGTTACATTGACATGTCTACTGTTGATGCTGATACTTCATTAAAGATTAATGAGGTTAGAACTTCTTGATGAGCATGCTATTATGGTTTACTTTTTTATTTTCCGTATTTTTCTTTTGTTTGAAAAACTCTGTGGTTGAAAAACTTTTCTATAAAAAAATTTCATTAAAAAATTTCATTTCGGTTCAACAAAACTTCAAAGAGGGTTAAGTTTTTAAAAATACCAATTCACCCCCTCTTGGTAGCCTTGAGACTAACTTAGGTCTAACAACCTATTCACTAGACTCAACATACTTTTCATATTTCCTTTATGCATGGTGAGATCTTTCTCTCTCCACTTATTAGACCATTAATTGTAACAGTTTTTAGCTTTTCCTTACCATGATGGATCAGGTTATGCAACCATATTTTACATTAAAAGGTAGCAACATATGTCACAGGCTTTTCATGTTACAATTTAAGCGATATCACACAATTTTTATTTTTTCTTTTTCACGTTAGTTTGGTAGTTTTACCTTTTATTTAGATCCTATGGTACCTATAATTTCATCTCATTATTTTGATTAGTATAAAGAACATTCTCGCCATTCAACACTTGTTCCATTTATTGTCTGGTATCTTCTCTCTTCTATGTTGAACACATTGCTTCATCTCTCTTATGTTTCTTTCAAGTTGGCTTTAGTTGATCAGAATATCGATAAAAATAATATTTATATCTAAGCAGCTGCATTTCAAGAAACATGAAGTTCTTATGGGTTGCTAAGTATTGACATCAGATGTTTATAAAACTAGAGTTATGAATTTCTTGAATGCTAACCTAATTGATGAATGTTTTGGGAATTCTTTCAATTTACCTAGCAACTACTACAACAACAACAACAACAAGCATTTATCCCACTATGTGGGGTCGGCTACATGAATCCTTTCTCCATTGTGTCATGTTAGGAGTCAAATTCTCATCCAACTTTAATTCTACTAATAATATCCCCATCTATTTCATCATCACTTTGAACAATAGACCTAAGATATCTAAACATGTACTCTTATTGACTTGATCGCCCAAAGTCACAATCCCCCAACTAGATCTATTATTGCTTAAATTATACTCTATATATTCAATTTTAGATCTGAAAGCCTTTAGACTCTAAGATTGACCTCCATAATTCAAGTTTACTTCAACTCTCTCTCTCTAGTCTTATCAACAAGAAGAATATCATCAGCAAAAAACATACACTAGGGTACAACCTATTGCAAATGTCTAGTGAGAACACCCATAACTAAAGCAAAAAGATATGGGCTTAAGGCTGATCATTGATGTAATCCAACTAAAAGAGGGAAATACTTAATTAAACTACCTTGTTTGAACACAAGTAACAACTCATGCATACATGTCCTTAATGACTTGAATATAAGCATTATTAACCCCTTTCTTATGTAGAACTCTCCATGACATTTCTCTTGGAACTTTATCATATGCTTTCTCTAAATCAATAAAAAGAATATGTAGATCCTTTGTATTCTCTCTATACTTCTCCATAAAACCTCTCAATAATTGTATAGATTGCATAGTAGGCATACCTGGCATGAATCCAAATTAGGATAAGAACTTGAAATATATGTTCACTTAAAGGAAAATTAATGAAATTAATAGATATTATGGTTCATAGAAAGATAAATATTCTATGCGTTCAAGAAACTAAATGGGTTCGGCCCGGCTAGCCCATTGATAACGGGGCGGGAATAGTCGGTCGTACGGAAGAGCATATAAAACATAATCAAATTCATTATAAATTTAACATCAGTACATAAATGTCATCCAACTTTAAAAGAAAGAGCCACTAAAAGATATCAAACTGAAATGTTTCAAATTGTTCAACTGTCTCACAACTATTAAAATTTTTTAATCCATTAATTACATAAACTCCATATCAATGATCAAACAGCAGTACATACTTAAACTTAAACTCACAAACTACACAGGAAATAAACTCAAAGACTCAAACTGAAATCATAAAAAAGAACATTTCATCCTGAGGTCCCCTACGACGATACATATAAGGTCGTCGTGCAGCCATCACTTATCTCCTGAAAAATATTTCCAAAAGTAGGATGAGCTTACTCGCTTAGCAGGTTATTCATAACTCAGTTAATTTTATAAGATGCATATACCAAAAATATTTATAATTGAAATCATTTCATAACATTAGCAAATAAAAAATATTTGAATTTACATTCTTACTTTCCTTTTTTCTTTCTATAACATTTCATTCTTTTCATTCTTTCCTTTCACCTTTTTCATATGCAATGCAAATGCAAAAATGCATATGCTAAATGTAACACCAGTCCTGGAAGTACCCTTATTCGTACTGATCAGGTACGCAGTCAAATTTTGGCCATTTCCTTTACCATTTGGCTTCGTAGAACCCCATTTCCATTTGGCTTTTATAAACCCCTTTACCATTACCATTTTGGCACTTCCGGATTAACATGCATATGAAATTATTATTGCTTTTAAATCTTTCAATTATGCTCAATTATCTTTCATAAACTTTACATATTTCATGTTCAATATTTTTTTTCATATACTTTATATGCTTTCTAAAATAATGCATGAAATGAAAACATAAAATTTCAGGGTATTCTTTAAATCATAGATATAAAACATTTGATAGTAAATGAAATATTTTGACAGTAAAATAAATGCATAAAATCTCTTTTTAAGCATAAATAAACTTTGCACTTATAAACTTAAATGAGGTATGAACACCTACCTCAAACCAAGTACGGTACGTTGCTTCGACACAATTCTTCCACCTTACCCTTTAATGATCACAACCTAAGAAAGTTTATAAAATAAACGTGTCATATATTTAATAATCTAAATCCTAAGTTTAAATCTTTCATTAAGGCTTAAAGCTAATTCTAAGTCTAATTGCTAAACCCATCATTTTCCCTTAATAAATCCTTATGATACTTAATAATTATTTAATTAAATAAACCTTAATTTTTGGATTTAATTAAATCTTAATTTTTATAAAATCATAAATCTTATATTTTATCAAAATATTGCTCAAAAATTAATCCTTAACATATTTTTATACTTATAAATTGAATTTTCGGATTTAACTAATTATGGAAATTATAAAAAGCAAATTTTCATCAAAAATCCAATTTCATGCTTTAAAAACATTTCTAATGTCTTTGGGAATAATTTTTCTTAAAACACTTAGTAGAAATTAGGTTTTTTAACAAAAAGCCTTAAAATTTTATTATCCAAAAATTCCTCAAATCTCTATGTTTTTACCGTTAAAATGTTATCCTAATTGTTCCTTATTAATTTCTTAAAGAAATTTTGGGAGAAAACATTTTCTAGCAAAAAACCTAAAAATTTCATTCAAAAAAATCTAGAGATTTAGATGGTTTCGTTCTAAAATAATTGTACCTGAGTGTTCCTCTCGTCGTCCTCTTCGATTTGAACTAAATCTCTCTCCGGAAGATCACCGCCGGAACGCCCCCGCGGAAGTCGTACCGTCCGCCTCTCCTCTCTTTTTTGCTCGGTTCACGTGAATGGGGGAGAAAGAGGGCTCGGTTTGCCTATTAAGGGAGAAAGGAGGATTGCCAAAAGTCTATTTTACCCTCACTTAAGTGAAATCAGCCTTCTATTTACAAAGGGATAAAATCGGTATTATGAAACTTCGTTAAATTTTAATTCCTAAAATAGGCTAAATTAGGTATAAGTGTTATATATATCAAAACGATCAGAATTTTGCAAGGAATTTTCTAAAATTATTTTCGTCGAATTTCGTTAACGTTGAAAATTTTACTCAAATCTCGTCGCGGCGCTTTGAAAAGCGTGCGACGAACTATTAAGATTGTTTTCGGGTTTTACAGCTGGAATGAAGGCTAAGGAGATTGATGATTTAGGATTTGAACCATTATATTTTTGTAGGAGTTGTACTAGAAATGAAGGATAAGTAGAATTAGGATAGGAAATTGGAATATATGTTATCTTAAAGGCAAATTAATGAAATTAATAGATATTATGGTTCATAGAAAGATAAATATTCGATGCATTCAGGAAACTAAATAGGTTGTAATGAAGGCTAAGGAGATTGATGGTTTAGGATTTAAACCATTATATTATGGTAGGAGTTGTACTAGAAATGGTGTATTGTGATTATAGATAAAAGTTTGAGAGATAATATTATAAAGATTAATAGAATTGGAGATAGAAGTATAACTTTAATGATTATTGATGCTAAGATTATTAATATTATAAGTACTTATGCTCTTCAAGTAGGTTTGGATATATGTTCAAATCTAAAATTTTGGAATAACTTAAAAAATTAATACAAAAGATACCCCTTGAAAAAATAATTTTTATTAGATGAGATTTATATGGACATGTTAGCAGATAGGTATATAATTTTAAAAAAATTCATGGTGGCTATGAATTTGGAGTGACTAATTAATGTGTTAAGACCATATTAGATTTTGCTCAGGCTTATGATTTTGTAATTGCTAATACCTTATATTTAAGAAAGAGATGAGCATTTTATCACTTATAATAAAAGATATAATAAAATTGAGATTAATTATTTTCTTATAAAAAAGAAATAAATTAGATTGTAAAGATTTTAAAGTTATTTCGAGTGAAGTTTATGTATCAAATATTATTTATTAGTTTTGGACTTTAAGATGAATGAGCAAAATATGAAAAGTAAAGTGAAATGTTGTTCTAGGATTAGATGAGGGCATTTAAAGAACACTAATAAAAATATTTTTAAGAGTAAGATTTTAGATATTAAGATTTTATCTGATGTATGAAGAAGCTAATGTTATATTATAAGAAATAGCTACCGATATTAAGAATATTACAAAGGATGTGCTTGAAATATCAAAATAAAAAGTTCATAATTGTAAAAATAATTGGTGGTGGAATCAAATTGTGTAAGAAAAGATAAAAAAATAAGAAGCTTTGTTATAAAAATTCATTTAGATGTAAAAACTCTGAAAATTGGAAAAAGATATAAAGATGCCCGTAAGGAATCTAAGAAAGCAATATGCGATGCAAATAATTTAGCTTTTAATAATTTATATAATATATTCAATGCTAAGGAGGGCGAAAGATATATGTATAAGTTAGTCAAAAAAAGATACGAGCAATAAGAATTTAGTTCAAGTGAAGTGTATTAAGGATGGAGATCAAAAAGTCCTTTTATTAGAAGAGGATATTCAAAAAAGGTAGATGAGATTTTTTGCTAAGCTTTTCAATGAAGATTGTGATTGACTTTAGTGAGCTTAGCACCCTAAATGAAAACAATGATTTTATTTTATCGTTGTATTAGTAAAACTGAAGTTAGAGAGGCTTTAAAGAAAATGAATTGTGGAGAAGCTGCTGGACTAAATGATATTCCAATAGAGGTGTGGAAATGATTAGGAGATGAATGAATTTCTTAGCTTTCTAATTTTTTTAATATTATTTTGAATACTAAAAAGATGCCAAATGAGTGGAGTAGGAGTGTGTTGATTATTTTTAAGAATAAAGGTGATGAACAAGATTGCGCGAATTATAAAGGAATTAAGTTAATGTCATACTTTAAAACTATTGGAGAGAGTTATGGATCATAGTTTACAACGTGATACTAATGTTTCTTAAAATCAATTTGGATTCATGCCGGGTAGGTCTACTATGGAAGCTATACATTTATTGCGAGGTTCGATGAAGAAGTATAGAGAGAATAAGGAGGATTTATGTATGATATTTATTGATTTAGAGAAAGCATATGATAAAGTATCAAGAGAAGTGCCATGGAGAGTTCTACATAAGAAATGGGTTAATAATGCTTATATTCAAGTCATTAAGGATATGTATGCATGAGTTGTTACTTGTGTTCAAACACAAGGTGGTTTGATAAAATATTTCTCTATTTTAGATGGATTACATTAAGGATTAGCCTTCAGCTCATATCTTTTTGTTTTAATCATGGATGTTCTTACTAGATATTTGCAAGAGGATGTACCTTGGTGTATGCTTTTTGCTGATGATATTCTTTTTATTGATAAGACTAGAAAGAGAGTTGAAGGTAAACTGAATTATGGAGGTCAATCTTAGAGTCTAAAGGCTTTCGTTTGAGTAGATCTAAAATTGAATATATGGAGTATAATTTCAGTAATAATAGATATAGTGGGGGAATTGGCTACTGTCGCTGCACCCATCCACTGCAGTGCTTGTCGTCACTCATCGCACACGAACAACTCTTCTTTGGTAAATCTGACGTCATGAATGTATTGGTGCAATCTGGTTTGCAACCGATTGATGTTTGAATAATTCAGGTCGTGGTCAGTAATGTTAGTTGAACGTTGTCGGGTATTTTGAACTTGTTGCGCATGCGATATTGCATCAAACGGATGTCATTTTCGTCGCACGTGATTATGAAGCGTATGCAGAGGTCAACAAGAATATGTTTGGAGATGAAATTTATTATGAGGTTCCTCAAAATATTAAATGATCACTTCAAGTCAATAAATAATGTCCTCAAGATATTTTCATTAATACATGATCCCCAAAATAGTGTCATAGTCTAAAAAATTGGATTGGTAAAAAAAAAATGCATTTAATGAGAAGATCCAATCTCATATTGTAAAGATTTTATAGTGTAAAAAATTTGCTCCACAATTCCTTTATTTAACCAATGCTGCTGCCTTTATCTCATTGAACACTATTTGATATGTTGGAAAAAAATTAAACTATCATGACTTTTCAAGAACCCATTCATCTTTGACTTTGCTATAGAGTAAAAATTAGATTCTCCTTTTATGCAAAGTCAGTTCATGCTTTTCCATCATTCATGCTGGTGACAGTCTTGAGGAATATCATTTTAAGTAATAATAGGACATTATCATGCATTGTTGGAAGGAGAACCCAAATTTTGAAAATTGTATGTAGTATGTACCCTTTTTACATAAACTTTTATGATTCATTTCGTTCATTCAGATGGCATATTGACTGAAACTTTATTTAACTTTTCTGCATTTATTCTTGCAGGCTATTACTAATAAGGGTGGAAAGTTTCTTGAAGCGCCAGTTTCTGGCAGCAAAAAGCCGGCTGAAGATGGTCAGTTAATTATACTTGCTGCTGGTGAGAAGGTGAGAATATGCTTTTCTCTATTCGCACTACAAGAATGATTACCAACACTTTGAGCCCTTAATGAGACAAAATGATTTGAAGATATTGATCGTCCCCTAGAAAATTAGATTCAATTAAGGGTATTATTGTAAAATCAAACCAAATCGATTTTATTTGGTTGGTTTAATTCATTTTTTAAATTGTTGGTTTAGTTATTAGTTGTAATTTTAATTTATTTTTTAGTTATTGGTTTGATTTTTTCTTTTGTAAAACTGATCAATTCAACAATCTAATTATATTAATTTTTTTAATATTAAATCAATAAAATCATGTAAATAAACAATTGATTCATAAACCATCTTTGATATTATTTATTTCACATGCCAAAATTATAAATTTTAATAAATATTACTTTGTACTCTTCTTTCATTTAATTTAAAAATAATTAGGTTCATTGTTAAAATTAATTTTAGATTCATCCAAGACTGAACTGAACTAAAGTTCAGTTTGTTTAAGATTGGTTTGAGAAATAATTTGTTTGTCTTTTGTTGGATCTCTTATTTGCCATACAAGGCGTTCATCATATTTTTAATGGACAGCGTTGGAAAAATCTACAGCATTAATGCATTTTCTTATTTCTTTTTTTCTTCAATTTAATATTTGTACCTAGCTGCTTTTTTCTTGCTCTGTTAGAGAAAAAAAACTATTTGATTGGCACTAATATGCATGTATAAAGATGAAACTAAAATAGGAAAAAGGAACGTTGTTGTTCACAAAACATTGATTTGCAATTCACTATATAGTAATTTTAATGGCCGTAGAACGATAATGCGATGATGCTAATGATAATGATGACCAAAAAAAATTGTCAGGTTTAAATTTGGGTTTGCATTCGGTTTGGGCTACTTTAGTTTAGAATTTGGGGGTAGATAAATTTAGTTAGGATAGTATTCCCATTAAGCTTAAATTTAATGGATTGTTGCTAGTTTGTTGGATGAAATCAATGAGATTTAGGAGGTTAGGTAGAGCTATTTTTGCAATTTAAATTTGAGTTGAACTAATTATGTGAAGATTATGCAAATATTTAAGGTTATTGGTGGAAAGAGAAGAGGACTATGAAGCAAAACAAGCGCTCAGTGGGCTTGAATTTGGTTTGTGTGAACAATAACTTTACTGTTTCTTGACAAATATTTTTTTTTTCTTGGAATAATTTTATTATTTTACCAGAAGTAATTTATTATTTGGGAAAATAATCAGAATGACCCCTTGACTTTTTATGAAAGATTAAAATGATCTTCAATTATATTGAATGATTATTTTGGTCCCTTAAGTTTTTAAGAAGGAATCAAAATAATTCCCATGGTGGACTATTTTGGTTTCTTTTTAAGGAGTTAATGGACCAAAATGGTGCTTTAATATTGTTAGAGACTGTTTTGATTTTTTAGAGTGTCAAGGTGTAATTTTGATCATTTTCTCTTTATTATTTTGAACTAGCTTAAGGAATTGTGGAAAGGGGGTAGAAATGTTGTAGTTTGGGGGAAAATATAGAACAAAAAAAGGTTCATGAAATTTGTTCTCGATATGATTTTGAATATAAATTGTAGGAGTGTCAATATTTGACACGACCCGAAAACCCGACTCGAACCCGACCTGAAAATTTCGGGTTAGGGTCAAACCGAACCCGAAACGAGTCGGGTTCGGGTTCAACATTTCGACCTGTTTCAAAAATTGGGTCGGATTCGGGTTAACCCTTTGACCTGAAAATGACTCGAAATTGATCCGTTTTTTACCTGAAAACCCATTTTGACCCAGCAACCCGAGATTGACCCGTTTTTGACCTGAAAAAGAGGAGATAGACCCATTTTGACCATAAAATTAGCAATTTTTTGTTAAAAACGGGTCATTCGGGTCGTGTCGGGTTGACCAGAACCCGAAGCGGGTCAGGTTCGGGTTGACCCGAATAGTGTCGGCTCAGTTTCGAGTTCGACCCGAACCCGACCCGTGATCCGAAATTGACACCCCTAATAAATTGATCCGAAATCATATCTTTGATACCAATTTGATAATTGATGACCATGAAATGACTATAATATCTAATAAAAAAGATGGAAATTGTTAGAATGTTAAGAAATTATAGCCTTAGGCATTGTTTCTCCTAGGCGAGTTTTAGATCTTGTAATAGATTAGGGATCAAAATCTTGAAAGAACGTCCATATTAAGAATTTAATTTATTCCTTTGAAACATACTTCGAACAACATTTTTTTTTTTAATACTTCGAACAATATCTATATATATAAATAGTAAAAGAATAAAAAACTTCTAGTAAATTGCCAATAAATTAATGTTTGACTATAATATCCTTAATAAAAAAATGAAATGACATGAGATCTTAAAGTTATAAAATGGTCTAAATGCCCATAACAAAATGAAACTACACAATTGATGTTCTCATCATCATCCCTCTCAAATTCCCTCTCAAACTTATTTGGAGGACATCTCTATAATAGTTTTATTTTTCAGTTTTATATGTTAATTCGCTAATTTTCCATTGCAGGAATTATATGATGCTGCAATTCCTGCGTTTGATGTCTTAGGAAAGAAATCATTCTTTCTTGGATCAGTTGGAAATGGAGCAAACATGAAACTTGTGGTCAATATGGTCATGGGAAGGTATGTTTTATTCTTTTTGATGGATGTCTAAGAACTAGTTAAATCTTAATAAATGTTTGTTAATAAACTATTATATTACTTAAAAAAATGTTTGCTTGATATAATTGTTGACCTCAATAGTAGCTTTGGAGTCAATCGCGCACGACCAAAACGACAACTGAATAATGTGACGTCGCTCGAAAATTGTCCAAAATGCATTGATTAAAAGTCAAAATTCCGAAATGGTGCTTGTTCACAAAACGGGCAGTGTTGATTGTTCGGGACAATTGAAACGACTAAGATAGACATCCACATTGGCCAGGGTTTTCGATCAATAAAAGTTGAAATTGTGTGCCAAATGAAGATGAAATCGATGCGTGTGAATGAAGAAAATTTAACAAGCTAATTGATGCATGATTAATGTATATAAATAATTATTATTAATTTAAAAAATTAATATTAATTTTATATTAAAAGTTAATTTTAAAATAAAAAATTAAATCAATCAATTAAATTAAAAAATAATAACAATAAAAAGGATTTCAGCTCTTTATAACTATATTTTGACTGCTTTCTTTTCAGAAACGTTGAAAAGACAAAAAAAACAAAAGAGAAAAAACATAGAATTAACTAAAAAAACTGAAATCTAAATCTACCCTACCATTCTTTACCCAGTCATTCAACTCAAGTTATTCAACACAACCCAGAGGCCCTCTACCCCATCATTCAACTCAAGTTACTCAACACAACCCAGTGGCCTCGTTATTCTTCTTTTTCTTCTTCTTAACTTCTTTCCTTTTCTTCTTTTCCTCTTTTTTTTTCTTCTTCTTCTTTCTTCCTCATATCTTCTTCTACCTGCTCTTTTCTTCTCTTCCTCTATGTCACTTTCTCTCCTCTTTCTCTCTCTAATAATAGAGAGAGAAATCTCCCTCTCTAGCTTACTCTTACTCTTTCAACCCCTCACTCTCTCCCCCATTATCTCTCTAAAAATAGAGAGAGAGAAAGTACTAAGCCCCCTTTCCTTTCTCTACTCATCTCCCTACATCCCTATCCTCCCCTTTCTCTTTCTCTTTCTAAAATTAGAGAGAGAAAATCATTATCTATCTCTAAACAGAGATAGGAAGTCCTTTCTCTCTCCTTATTCTCTCCATCACTCTACATATAGAGAAATAATTTCTCACTCTCTTTCTCTTTCTACAAAGAGAGGAAAATCATTTACCCATCTCTTTTTCATTTTATAGAAAGAGAGAAGCCCCTCATCCCATCCTCTCTCTAAAAAAGAAGGAAAAAAGGTTAGAAAAAGAGAAATAAAAGGAAAAAAAATCATGCATTGTCCGATCGTTTTGCCTATATCATCATTGTCGTCGCGCACCTGAAGGTATAATGTTCATAACCCGTTAAAACTCCAAAATTCTAGATGCGATGTGTTTGGCGTGATGAGCATAACCCAAACATGCTTTTCTTAGCCGACAATTAAAACTATAAGTGATGCTCACGACGTGACGGGCAAGTTTTGTGTGAGCTTTTCTTAATATTGTGGGGTAAATTTAAATACCCGTGCACGTTTTTCTTGATGTGGTGTGAAAATACTGAGTTGCAAATAAGTATTTAAAGACTCATGCACGTCTTTCTTGGCTGGTAGGATTGAAGGCTCTGGTCGTAGTGTCCCATGGCATCGATCATGCACATGTTCTTTTCATTGTACGAAGGTCCAACATACTCGATGACACCCTATATGCGGGAAAAATGTCGGGATGTTGTCGAAATTTACAATAACAAAGGACTCGAACACAACTTGAAAAGAACCAAAATGAATTAAAATTAAATTAATAAAATAAATAAATTAATTAAAAAATTATGAGACTAAAGTTGCAAAAATGAGAAGAACACTAAACTGGGATTTGTTGTGAACTTAATATGTCACCAATGAGCACAAACCAAAAGCCCCCCTCTGCTCCTAGGACACTTGCTAACGCTCAAGATTTTGGAAAATGCACACCCTTCGATCTGAACTCTGGGTGAAAATGAACCAAATGGGGCTCCATATTTATAACCTAAAAATCATCTATGGGGCGCACTGAGCTAGAATCCAATCATATAATGATGAGGAAGGTACACAGATAAAAACATATTGAGATCCATTTCATGGTGCTCTTGTTTGGAATCCCGATACAATTACAAGCAGACAAAAATACAATTGATAATGCACCTAAATACGATGTAAAATAACGGGTGTGATACCACGACAACACATTCATGTGAACAACTATTATATCTAACCCTTACAAATCTCTGACAATTGTTTTATATGAATGCCTCTGAACAAAATAAAATGAACAAACCATATTGTTTTATTGCTTATGGACTCTACTGATGCATACTATTACCGCATGTGAGTTTAATTATTTATGTATTTATTCATGATCTTGTGAATTCTACTGCTATGATTTGACTACTGATATGCATATTACTCCTTTGTCGTACTTTGAGTTCAATTGTAAAATTTGGTTACTTGTTACACTCTTGAGCTCATTATATGTAGTTAAATAATTTCATATCAGAATAAAAGAGCAAGGGTGTGAGATTGATCAAAACTTTCAAGTTCAAGTTCTTGTTATTTTAGTTATTCTTTTGAACTCATGACAGAGTAATAGTGATATAATTATATAGATCATATGTAGTATATATGCTTTTTAGGAAAATGAATACATATGTGTATATTGATGTTTTGATCGATACTTTTATTTTCATTTGTAGTTATATTAATAAAAGAAATTAGATAGTTCTTGTTGTTGTATATTAAAAGATAAAAAAATAATTCTTTTAAATTAGATCCTGGGGCGTCACACATTTCATTTAAGATTCAATTGGAATACTAAGTTCAATTGCACAACTCATGAATGAATACTAAATTGGGAACCAGTACTAGCAAGCAAGTGTTATGAAAGACCAGGTCACATTATAACTCTTTACAACCTTCCTGTGGGTCTTAGAGCATAATTCATGGGTAGAAGAGGAGAGTGAAAGGGGGCGGTGTTAGGAGGTTAGTTCCTCCAGAAAGCTATTTTTATGCTGTTGGCATAAAAATTTGTTGAGACCTTAATGTCAGGGTTGTTATGGCATGGTTTTGAGTCAAAAAATAACCCAAAGGGCTGGCGCGGCTGAGTTATTATGCTGGAAGGATCCTCAAACAGTTCAAATAGAAGAGTTTTACTTCATAACATGAACTTTTAACATTTATAATGGATATCATTCTTTGTTTTGATTTTACAAATGAAAAGTATAATAATACTGAAAACCAACATCCAAAGTATAATAATATAACAATTCTACTTCCACATTTATTCAAAACCATATTAATCTGTTTATGTAGTATGATGAACGCATTATCCGAAGGACTTTCCTTGGCGGGCTCGAGTGGATTGAGTCAGCAGACATTTCTTGATATATTGGTAGAGAAACCAACCCAATCTGATGCAAGTTTCAATATGACTGCGGCTTCGTTTGGGACAGTTTTTTTGCTATTTTCTAAAGCAGTTTTTTAGTACTAAAAAGCTGTTTTAGAAAGCAGTGAAAAAGTTGTCCCCAAACGGAACCTGATTTGAAAATGATAACGTTATAATGTTTAAATTGTTCTCTGTCCAGGACCTTGGTGCCATTGCTAATCCAATGTTTAAGCTGAAGGGTCCTGCCATGATCCAAAGCAGTTATCCACCTGCCTTTCCTCTCAAGCACCAACAGAAGGATATGAGGTTAGCTCTTGCTTTGGGTGATGAAAATGCAGTCTCTATGCCAGTTGCTGCTGCTGCTAATGAGGTAATGCTTTTTCCCATTACTAAAGCTTCGTTTGGGACAACTTTCTTACTGTTTCTTAAAGTAATTTTGTAGTACAAAACTTTAAAATTTTGTACTGAAAAACTGCTTTAAGAAGTAGTAAGAAAGCCGTCCCAAACGAAACCTAAATTTACATACATATCCGAGTTTTTATATATTTACATATCTAACGTTTAAATCTTATATTTATATATATCATATCATAGTATTTAAATCATATCAAAATCTGGACATGAAAAGTATATTTCATGATAGATAAGTTAATATTGATGAGAAGATTGATGTGCTATATAAATATATATTAAATATTTAAATACATAAAATTTTTTTGATATATATATGTATATATCTTCTAAAGATTCTTTATATCATTTTGCTCTCTTTATATTGAGCTATTGTTTTGTGCGGACACTGGACGGTTCTCCCGTCCGGTTCCGCGCTCGGTATATTTTTGGTGCGGCATGGTGCAGTTTTATTGGTCTCCGGACGGATTTGAACCCGCGCGGAATAATTTTTCCTTTATATATTTGTTTCTCTCCTTGATTGCTCATATTTCCTTTGGTTATTTTGTTTCCAGGCTTTTAAGAAGGCCAGGAGCCTTGGCCTGGGGGACCTTGATTTCTCTGCAGTGCATGAGATTGTGAAAGTGGCAGGGAGTTCAGGTGAGGCCAAGTGATTTCTTAGTAAATTATATGAATTGAATGGCATCATTTTTTTGTGCTTCCCTTTTTTCCTATGCTGCACTTGAAATACATTTTGTCATCAAACCTTTTTTTTTTTTTCCAAATGTTTTGGAATACAAATGATTGAATTGGAGTTCTCAAATTGTTGGTAGATTTTGGAGCTTTTGATTGCCCAATCTTCATGTACATATAAGGTGTTATGCATCGATGTCGGATAGGGTTTCTTTGGCTTCGTTTGAGATAATTTTTTACTGTTTTTTAAAATAGTTTTTTTGTACAAAAATTTTTAATTTAAAAAAGTTGTGTTAAAACCGGCTTTAAAAAGCAGTAAAAAAGTTATCCCAAATAATGATTTAAGGGTCTACTTGGGATAACTTAGGCTTCGTTTGAGACAGCTTTCTTCCTACTTAAAGCGGATTTTAGTATAAAAATTTTAATTTTGTACTAAAAAGTTGTTTTAAGAAGCAGCAAGAAAATCATTCCTAACAAATTGGCTTTTCAGAACGCTACGCTTCTGTTTATCTATAATTTTTTGGCCGCTCTAAAAAAATTTGTAGTGAGAATGTTTTATAGAAAAATTTCATATATATCACAGAAAATTTTATATATTTAACATCTAAATTTTTATATTTTTTTATATAACATTCAAATTTTTAAATCACATTTAAATACCATTAATATTTATTTATGTAAAACATAAATGCATATTTTTTTGATATGATTTAAACATTTAAATGATATATAAGTAAATACAAATATTTAGGTATTTGATATGTTGATTTATAAAAATTTGTTATGTGCGTAAATTTTATTTTTTTTATAATTCTATCTATTTGAATGTGGTATTTATTAAAAATCCATTCTTCAAAATTTTTGAATAAAAATTATCATAATATTTTCTTCATAATCATTCTACAATTATATTTTTATAAAAGTTATAGCCCTATTAAAAATAATTTTGCCTTTACTATTACAACACAATTTACATTATGGTTTTTAAAAAAATAGTGAAAAAAGTGATTATGTTTCCAAAAGGAAAAATAGTTAAAAATTATTATCAAATTAAATCCTACAGCTTCCTAAATTATAACCATTTTTGTTTGTTTTATGATATTTAAGAGTTAATTTATTAAAAAAAGGGAAAAAATTTTATTTAATATGATCAACTAATTAAACGCTAAACTTTTAAAAATAAGATAACAGTGAATGACTCAAAATTATATACATATAACTCCATTCTTTTCAAAATCATTAAAAATAGGCTGAAATAATTTTTTTTTACTATTTTTTAACATATACACCATTTCTAGTATGACTCTTACTCAAATACCAAAGTTTAAATCCTAAGCAATCAATTTCCTTAGCCTTCTCTCTAACCTATTTAGTTTCCTGAATGCAGAAAATATTTAACTTCGTATGAATCATAATATTTATTAATTACATTAATTTTCCTGTAATGGAATCTATATTCCAAATTCATATCTTAATTTTAGTTTCATGTTTTTTAATTTCATGGACTAACTTTTTTGCCCACATTGGTCATTGATGTGACCTTGCCTATTTAACACAGCACCTGGGCACTGGTGCAGCAGCCCTTGCACATTTGTCACTGTATTCAGGTCATACAGCACGTCGCTTCCAAGGGACGCACTAACATTAACACAATTTTCTTAAATGATTCATATCATTATCATTCGACAAGTTTTAGTAAAAAATTTAAGTACAAAAATTTTCTATATCAAAAAATTGTTTTATAAAGCAGTAAGAAAGACGTCCCAAACTAAACCATAATGTGTGCATAATTTAAATAATTTAAATCAACATTTCATCAATCAAAGGCATAATTTTTTTTTAATAAATGATTTTGATTACATGAGAAGATAATTGTGATTTCAAAATATATAGATATTCAAATTAATAAAAAAAATATATATATTATTTGATAACTCGCATTTATTTAATGATTTATGTTAACCAATGTCATGGATAAAAAAATCTAAAATTAGCTCATAAACCTATATGAGGATGGAGAAAAGAGGACAATTCTGTGAAAAATGATATATTAACTCAGGGATCTATAGAAAATACCAAAAGATAAAAAATATTATTCTCCATCCCTTATTTATTGGAATTCAATGGTCAAAAAATGTTACATAAAAAATATTAAAAGCACAATAATTAGTGACCAATAGTGCAAATTGTTCTAGACACATGATATTTCTGATATAAGCACATTGTCCACAACAGTTCAAAATGAACCATAGACCTTCATATATGAATAATAAAATGAAATAGAAGATAACACCAAACAAATTTAATAGAGGAAATGATATAATACAAAAGAATGCAAGTTATAAAAAAGCTTCATTCCCTCCAATTCCCCCCAAAGAAAGCTACACAAAAGAATAAAAACCAGGAAGAAAAAGAGAAGTTAAGGTGAGAATCTAACACTTTATGTTGAAGTTAGCCAGTAGTGCTAAACAGTATGAAGTATTTAGCTTCTTGAAGTCGTAGAATTAGTAGGCGTAATGGTCATTGTTGTAATGGTGGTGGTGGTGGTAGCTGATGACGATGACGAAGTAGATGCCATATTGTTAGGATTGGCGGCGAAGGCACTATTAGTAGCATAAGAGGACGCACCGGAGCTCATCGCAGAAGATTCGCCCGTTGTGTAGCTGGAACGCCCGAGGCCATGGGATCTTCTTTTGTGTTTGGAATAAGGGATCCCTGGTTTGATAGGCTCCTCGAGCGGGCCTGGCTTCTTTGAAAGGACCACTACTACACGGCGCATATCTGGCCTCAACTTGGGGTTAGCCTGGGTGCAGAGGAGGCCTATTTGCACGCACATAGCCACCTGCTCAGCATCGGCTGTGGATCTCAATGCAGGATCAAGCATATCCATGGTATTTTTTTGGGTATAAAACATCCAAGCCTAGAAAAGAATAAAATCCAAGCTTAATACAAATCAGCTAAGAGAATACAAATTGAAAGAAAAGTATGATAAAAGCACAAGGCTCCTATCAAAACTTGGAGTCTTGAAAAGAGTTTATGTATGCAGCTTTATATCTGCACTAATAGATTAATTCTGTGATTTGAACATGTTATTCTGAGGTTACAGTAGACGCAAGTTAAGAACTTCTTCAGCATCACTTATATAATGCAATTGAATAGATATTATACAATGCTTTCTATATAGAGGCTTTTTGGTTGGAAATAAATTAGGTGTAAAGCATTCCTTTTGCAAGGATTTTAAAAATATTGGTATTTGGTCGGATAAAAAATGAATGCAATGTAAGGTATTATAATTCATTTTTGTAAGGTATTATAATTCATTTTTGAGATAAAGTAAACTCGCCCAATTTAGAACAGACAGTGATTAATAATGCTTTTATACTCAAATCATAAAGGATATGTATGCATGAGCTGTTATTTTTGTTCAAACACAAGGAGGCTGGATCAAGTATTTCCTATTTCAGTTGAATTAAAATTATTAAATCAAGGATTAGCTTTAAGCCTATATCTTTTTTCTTTAGTCATGGATGTTCTTACTAAACATTTGCAGGATGATGAACCCTGATATATGCTTTTTGTTCATGATAATCTTCTTGCTGATAAGACTAGGAGTTGAAGGTAAATTGGAATTCCAAAGAACATACATAGGGACTTGATTCACCCTCCTTTTCAACCAATATGATTTCCAGAGAACATACATTGGAATTCCAGTTGAAGGTAATCTACTTGATTCACCCTCCTTTTTCAGCCAATCTGATTTCCAGAGAACATACACAAGGGACTAACTTTCTAAGGGTTGAGGATCCTTGGAAGGAATATAGTTAGAAGACTTGTTTTAAGGGTGTATGAGGATGCCATTAAACAAGTGAGACCTTAAAATGATTTGCTTATAGAAATAAATCATCCTGAACATGTAGCAAGAGATGTTGACATTGTATCAGCCATCATCATCACAAGCCCTGTCCCAACTATTGGACTTTTATATTAGGCTAGATAAGATTTATATTTTTTTATAGGATTTAAGCTCTCAATTTTATTGTTTCAAAATATTTAAGTCAAATCTCACTCAGGGGCGGAACCACGGCTATGCCAGGGGGGGCAAAAAAAAATGTAAAATACATATTAATGCTAGGTTATTTAGTAATTTCCCAGTACAGCATATTAAAATTGTCCTAGCCCATCTTTCTCACCCAATTCCGCCCGCTTCTTCTGTCAAAGACTCCACAGCTTCTTCTCCCCTTTCTCTTTTTTCTCTCTTCTAATCTCTTCATTTCCTCACTTGTAGAAAACAACGGGCAGAGAGAATGAGAAAAAATTATACCTGGAAAAGCATATTTGTAAGGCTTATTTCTCTTCTGTAATTGCATAAATGCCTTAAATTTTGTCGAATCAGTTTAAGAAAGCATTCACATTTTGTAATTTATTTTTTAGTTGGGAAGGCATTTCTGTAAGATCCGCCAAGGAAGCACATTTCTTCATTCGCAGATTTTAAATGGTTTATAGTTAAATTTTCTGAAACAGAAAGCTTGGAATCTCGTTAACTTTGCCACTGTAGCATCAAATATACAATTTATTCTTGTTGTTTAATGAGACAAAGGACAAAATTTGTGTTAAGGTTATCTTATTAAATGTGATTATGATTTTTTTTACCTATAGGATTTGTTTTAAAATGATTGAAATTTATAATTAATCAATTAATTTTTAAGACGATTGATATAGTGGGTTCTTCTTCTCTTATAACTTCTTCTCTTAAAATTTTGCCCCCCCCCTATGATGAAAAGCTAGTTCCGCCCCTGATCTCACTTAAATCTTGCCTTAAAGCTCTACCAAACAGTCTCTAAATCAAAATAAATGAGTTAAGGGCCATGTTCAAATCAAGATTGGCTGGGCCAAGCTAGATTGGGATGAGTTGAGAATAACAGATCAAAAAGCTTTGAGGTAATACTGCAACAGAGATTGGATTGGCTTAAGATCAGATCGTCGACAACGTTCATGATAGGCTCAAAAAATTAGCAGAATCCTATGCAGTTATCATCAACTCAGCCAGAAATCATTCATTCAGCTCTCTAGCAAAGCATTCTAACTAACAGTCGAAAATTAGGGTTTTAAAAGACGAAATGCATAATTAAAAAAGAGAGTTTGAAAAAAACACATACCCATTCAAGGAGTGTAGAAGCATCATGGCGCGGAGAAAACCTAGAGTTCTTCTGACCAGAGACGAGCTCAATAACGAGTACGCCAAAGCTAAAGACGTCGACTTTTGGCGATAGAGCGCCACTCATGAAATACTCCGGCGCCATGTAGCCATTGGTGCCGGCAATGCGGGTTTGGACATGGGTGAGTTCCTCCGGGAAGAGCCGGGCCATGCCGAAGTCTGCGATTTTTGGGCTCCAACGCTCGTCGAGAAGGATGTTGCTGGCCTTTATATCCCTATGAATGATGGGAGTGTGCGCGTCTTCATGGAGGTACAGAAGACCTCTGGCTACCCCTACGATCACCTCGAACCGCCGCCTCCAATGGAGAACCTCCGCCGCCGCCGCCACCTGCCCACCTTGCCCTGTTTCATCTCATCATTTTTGCATGAAAGCCCTATGTAAATCATTTGGAGATTACCTCTGGGCTTTTAATTCAAGCTAATAAATAAAATTAATGGGAGATTTACATAAGTGAAATTTACAATTATTAAGTAATATTAATTTAATGAATGCAATGAATATAATATAATTTATTTTTATTAAAAACGTGAATTAAGAGAGTAAATTATAGTTACTTGTTATTAAAAATAATTGAATTAAGAGTATAGATTGTAATTAGAATAAATAAATATATTGAGTAGATTATTATTAGATAGTAATAAAAATAAATTAATTAATAGAGTACATTATAATTTTTTTTGTAATTAAAATAAATGTATTTGATCATCATATTTTATTTTGTTATAAATTATTTATAAAAATAAATGACTTAAGAGTGTAGATTGTAAATAAAATAAATAACTGCATTAAATAATATATGATCATTAAATATATTTATTTTAATTACTAATAAATAATTAACTCACTTAATAAATTTATTTATTTTACTTATAATCTAGACTCTTAAATCAACTCACTTATGCTCCTTAAAATTGCACCATTTTTTTAACAAAAATAACTATTTTTTGTTTTATAATATTTTCTTATGCATATATTTTTAAAAAAGTATGTACATATAAATTTTTTAAAAATAATTAATATTAATACAAACATCATATATAACAGTATTTTTTAGTATTCTAAATAATTGGATGGGACTTAGTGGTCATTTAAATGGCTAAAAAAATTAACTCTCATATATAAAAGATGATTATAATAGAAAATAGTTTTTAAGTAGAAAACACAATAAAGAAAAAAATCAAGGGCTTTTGAAAATAGAAAAGATTTCATTTTTTTTATAATTTTTCATATGAATATTAGCTAGATTTTGTTGCTCACTAACTCAATTTTTTATTTATATTACAATGTTTAATGTTTATATATTGGCAGGTCATTAAAAATCATCTTGATTGAGTATGAATCTTGAAACATATTTGAATTAAAAAATTCTAAAATTAAATTCAGGGCCATCTGAACTTTGATTTCATCATATTTATATTTGAACTGAACATTTCGATAAGATGAATCCAACGATACCAAAAATGATCCTATTTGAGTCTAAATAAGTCTAGATGAAGCACTTGAAACATAATTGAAAATTAGGACACTAATTTGATGAGCTAATGATCTTCATATCTCTCATGCTTATAGTCAGATAGAGCATCTCAACGAGATGAATCCAACAAGCCCAATATAGTTTTATTCTAACATCATTAAAGCACTTACATGCCGAAGAAATTGTCTATGATTAAAGGAATTCATATGTCATTTAATGTAGTGTTTCAGATTTTCTCTATATTTATGAGGCATGCCAAAAATCTATAAATAGGCCTCCAATCTCTACATGAAGTGAGAGAATTAGAGCTAGGATATTGGCTTGAGATTTAAGAGAGCTCAAATGCTTAAAGAATCTCAAAGCTCTACCTAAGCACCATCGCTAGACCACCATCTGATCGTTGTTGGACCACTGTCATCAGAATGCCACCCGACTAATACTATTGGACCACCACTCAACCACCGCCTTCATAACATCTCTAAGCTTTTGCCATCGAAATAATGTTCGACCACTGCTATCAGTACATCACCCGAGAAACATCTTTAGGCCCCACTTAATCAACATTGTTAAACTACCATTGCCCGACTATGGTTCTTCGATAACAATTGCATGACTATGATTCTCTAACCTCCAACCACCATCGCTTGATTACGTTCATCTACCAACAGTTACCCAACTACTGTCCTCTGACCACCATTGCCTAATTACGGTCCTTCAACCCTCATCACCAGACTACGACTCTCTGACCTTCATCTCTCGATTACATTCCTCCAACCACCGTCACCCGACTACGATCCTCTAAGCACAACCACCCAAATATGTCCTCTGACCTTCATTACCTAACTACTGTATTCCAACCACTATCATCTGACAATGATCCTTCAACTAGATCGCCCAATTATAATCCTTTAAGCTCCAACCAACTAAGGCCTAGGTACTACTGCACAATTATGGTCCTACGAACTTAGAAGCCCAATTACGGTCCAATCACTATCACCAAACTATGGTCCTCTTAATACCCGACTATAGTCTCCTAACCATTTTCGCTAAACTACAATCATTCAACCACTTCTACCACCACCGTCCGACTACAGTCCTCCAAACTACATCACCCAACTACAGTCCTCTGACTCACATCACCCTTTTACAATTCTCCGACCAACATCATCTAACTACAATCCTCTAATCTCCATTGCCCGATTACATTCATTCTACCACCATCGCTCGATTACGATCCTTTGACCACCATCATCTGACTATGACCCTCTGTCCTACAGTATTATGACCATTGTCACCTAGATACATTGACAACAATAGACTTGATCACCTACCATCACTAATAATGTCCATGCATGCCATCTTTTATAAGATTGATGCATATCATCGACATCAACTCTAACTCCCGACATTAGTACAAAGATTTAGACTAGACTTCTCAGTCCTGGTTCTTCTCTTCTCAAACAGTACAACAAAACAAACAAGCAAACAAACTGTTAAAAACATTTTCCATGCTACAAGGCCCTTCTAACTTCAACCATGTAATTTGTTTTAAATATTATATGTCTATTAGATTGAATCAATGCAATCCTCCGAGGAAGGACATCATTTGTAACAAGTGACAAACACTAATTGAATCATTTTAACTAAATCAGACCCCATGAGTTTTTTCCTTTGATGGGTTTTCCACGTGAAAACTCTTACAATTTTTATACTCATCTCTTATATGTATGTGTGTTGGATTTTCGTATAAATGCTAATATAAAAAGCTTTTATCTCTGTACCACAACAAATATTTTGGCATGCAACATATATTATGTGTTGTGATGTTTATATGCCTTTCCATATTATGTTGGATGTTATTGTTTGTGAATATTGAATATTATATTGGTTATGAAGGTTGGTAGAATGGTATCTAAAAGTTCATATGCTTCACTACATTGTATGTGTGTTTCCATTAGCATGTTCGAAGTATAGCACAATAGTAGTTAGCACTTGCATGACATATATAACACAAAGTGGCCAAAGTTGGTCATAAAAGGCATATAAGATGCATGTTTGTGATCGGTTCAAGTGGCAAGACAATCATATCATAACATTTGGAATGGCATTTGCAGGGGCGGAACCCCATGGTATTGAGGGGGGCAATTGCCCCCCCCTAAAAAAATTAATTTTTTTTTATTATATGGCTTTTTAGGTTGCTTATATGAGTTTTTACGCAATTGCCCCCCCTAAAAAAATAAAATACAATGATCTTTAGCTGATTGCCCCCCAAGAAAAATTATATACATTGTGTGGAGGTGTTATTATAAGGGTTTTTAGGCAATTGCCCCTATAAACATTTTAAAATATTATGGTCTTTAGGCAATAGTCAAATACAAAGAGAAATAGTAAAGATAATCCAAAAATATCCTTACAAACAAAATCTGTTCTGGGGGCAGCTCCGGTAGGGGCGCTGCCCCTTGACCCCTTGACCTGACCGGGCAGGTCGAACCCCATCAGGGGGTGCTACCCCTTTGGACCCCCGACATATTTGAAAAGCATACAAATATCAAAGATATGAATAAATAGAGATCGAGCCAAATTCAAGGCAACTCCAACATACATTTTGTAGAAAATGAATGATTAATCAATTACACCATTTTGATTTTTTTTTGCAAACAAATCATCCATATTTCAACCAATTTTGTTTGAGATTAATTCTCATTATATATATATATATATATATATTTTTTTTTTGGGACATTTAGGTCAATTAAAGCAAACTTACACATACAACGCTTACACCTCTTAATTGATAGCCAAAACTCATAACCAAAATACCAATATGAGTTGCGTACCCCAAGCCTCTCTCACTCTCCTCTCTTCTTGTTCGAAGTATCTTTTTCATTTTGTAAATGTTTATTCAAATAATAAGATTTCTTATTAAATCTATATGTTTGCTTAATTTTTATTATATTTCTTAATAAATTTTAAAATTCTAGATTTGTGTAATTAGATAAATTATATGATAGATGTTCCATTAGAAAATTACATGTTAGTTTTATGCATCTAGAGATCTTATTAATGACCTTATTATTGAAATTTTAGGTATTTCTAATGATTTTTCTCATTTATATGTCATAAAATAGTTTAGAAATTTTATCATCAAATTAATTAGTGATAATATTAATTTTTTTTAAGGATTTGATATAGAACAAGTATGCAAATCTGTCTCAAAAGCAAGGCTTAAATTAAAAATTAGTTACATAGACAAAGCGTTAATGGAAGAATTTTCAAATTAAAGAATATTCAAATTTGACTGTTCTTCTTTCTCTTGGATGAAGTCATAAATTAGGGAGGAGACCACTCTTTTATCCTATAAGTTTTGTAAAAAAGAGAGCTCATATCAGCGAGAGATTATTCTATGCGGACACCGAACACAGCTTACTGTCCAGAGACGAATTAGGTGCAGCCACATCATCAAGTATCGAGTAATACCGAGCTCGGTACCGAGCAGTACTGAGCCGCGGTACCAAGCAGGGGATGATGTGGCACATTTTCATTGGGATCTGGATGACGGTGTCCGCACAAAATAATTTGCCCATATGAAGGGGTGAGCTCATGTGGGTAAGTTTTGTTGGTGGTTTGTTTTAAAATACTTATTATGTAAATTTAATGCGCATTATAAAATTTAAATATGTTAAATCTAAATTAATTTATTATATTTAATACTATTTTATACTAAATTTATTAAATTAATTTTTTGATTTTTTAAATCTAATACCATTGAACCATCAAGTTCTAAGGGACCGAGACGAGTTCAACGATTTGTTGGTCGAAACGACAGTTCTGATCAGTTTAGGATGGTTTTTAATATGAACGGAACCGACCATATGATCAGTTAACGGTTGAACCAAATGAATCAGCCAGTCCAATCCAGTTTTCAAAACCATGACTTTCATTTGTAATTTCAAATTTTATCTAAATTGAAAATTGGATCATAGTTTTAATTTATGTTCATTTGTATTTAACTTAACTATATAATATAAATATTAAAACTCAATAATGTTGAATGTATAATACACTATTTTTTTTGGAAAAAAATGATTAACAAATAAGAGTTCGAGTTTTTCATTTAGGTGGAATGCAAGCAACAAGTTCTTATTTTGAAGGAAAAAGTTAGATGTCATTATTTTAAATATAAGATACTAAAAGTACTTGCATATAGCCGATCCTGTAACTCAAACGACACTATTAGACTATTAGTGGATCCTCTCTTCCTAATAAAAATAAAGTAGAGGCAAATGTGGCAAAAACGGCTATACAGATGGCCACATTGTACACTATCCTACTCACCCTAGAATTTCCGTACAGAGAAACAGACAAACAGCCCGCATAAAATAAACTCTATCGGTTCAGCCAACAACTCCCGTTTTCTCCGTACTACAATGAAGGGTAAAATTGTAAAAAAAAAAAAATCATATGATAATATCCTAATATAATTTATATTAAAATAAGAATTTTTTTTTTATCTGGGCTTTCTTAAATTCGGATCAGAGCACTTTTTGTGCAGGTGTCAATTCGGATCAATAGGCTGAGTTCGGGTAGAATCCGATTTGATCAAGCATAAGCGGATTGACTCGAATCCTACCCATTTAGCTAAAAGGGCAAGGATTCCTAACTTGCACCCGACCCACACGGGTTGTCGGGTTGACCCGATGGGCGTAGTTGAGAGTCGCGAAATAAGGGTGAAGTGTAACTAGGTTGGGCGTCGAGCCGTCGATGCGTCGTGGCCACATGGGCGAATGGCGACTAGGCTGACCGATTGAGCGCGTAGGGCTTGGGCGTCGACGCGTCATGGGCGCCTAGCGGGTCTACTGGCAGAGGCGGATAGCTGGAGTCAAGTCTGGGCCTCGAGCCAATGTCCGGTGAAGCCGTAGGTGCGGACATGAGGCCCGTGGCAATTGGGCTAAGCGGAGAGCCGGAGATGAGGGTCACGACGCTAGGTCAAGCCGTCAAGGTCGTGAGTTAGCCGGGTTGACCCGCGAGTTTTCGGGTCAACCTGAACCCGACCCGTTTTTCGTACGGGTCAAAAAACCGAATCCGAACCCTGATTTTTTCGGAACGGGTCAACTTTTGACACCCCTAACTTTTTTGTGTCATTGAGTTCATCTCATTGAGCCAATCAATCTAACTATAATCTTATAATCTTATTGAAATCAGAATTATAATTTCCCCAAAAAAAAATCAGAATTACGATGGTCATTGATTTAATTCTAGAAACTTCAAATTTATATATGCATATAGATCAAGTTGGTTTTTGATAATGTCTTAATTTTTATAATAATATTTAAATTTATATGAAAAAATGTAAATTTATCTTATTTAGCAATTTAAATTTTATAAAATTGAACATTAAATTTCAGATATTAGATAGGTAAATAAATGAGAATGCAATGGCAAGTACGTAAATACACCCTTAATCTTATCATTAACAGCATTATTAGGGGGAGAGAGGCGGCGGCTCACCGGAGAAGAGGAGCTTGTCAAGGCTCTCGTTGGCTACGTACTCGTACACAAGCAACTTGTCTTCCCCGTGGGCGCAGTAGCCGTAGAGATTAACGACGTTCTTATGCTGCAACCGAGAGAGCAGCATCGCCTCGTTTGTGAACTCCTTTCCACCCTGCCGGGACCCTCGCCCGAGCCTCTTCACGGCGACCAGCCGCCCATCCTCCAGTTGCCCCTGCTCCCCAATCAGACATTTCATCAAACACTTGGTGTGCAACAGAGCAACAGATCTATAGACCATAGAAAGACCGGGATATTTGGCTATCATGCAATAAACTAAATCACCTTGTACACAGGGCCGAAACCCCCTTCGCCGAGCTTGTGCTTGGGGCTGAAATTGCGGGTTGCGGCAGCTAGGGTTTCGTACCGAAAGGATTTCTGCTCTCTGGCAGCGATCGCCTCCAGGTCCTTTTTATCCGATTCTGCAACAACGCAATCGATTCAGACCGTAATCAAATGAAGATTCGTGGCTTCAAAAGAGGGGAAGTAGAAGTAGACCTCTACGTTGACGGCGAGTGAAGGGCTTCAGGAGATTTTCAAGAATTTTCTTTAGCTTCTTCATGAGAGAAGCGGGGGTTAGGAGAGACGAAAGGGAGAGGAGAAAGAGGGAGGCGGCGGGGTTGAGGAAGGGAGCGGGAGCTATCCCATCCTCTGTAGGTGTGAAAAGCTTTTTTTCCTCCGTCTCTTCTTTTCATCCTCGCTCGTGGAAAGAAGAGGCTTCCGCCTATACGATACTGTCGTTGGAGACCTTCAAGAAGGGCCCCGATGACGACCGGCGGATCCCAGTTGATGAGCTGGCCTTGCGCAAGCATACTGCGACCCACATGTGTGCTAACACTGACGTATTTTGATTGTTCTACTCAGGGAACTTTTATTTGGTCCGGTCACAGTACGTAGCTCTACGTTCGGCCGTCAATAGAATCGCATCATGCGTTCTCATTATTTATCGCGCGCCCGACAACCCGACTCGGAACGGACCCAGGATGGCTCGGTATTTCTCAATTTTGCTAGGTATTGCTAGGTATTGATCGATTTTGCTTGGCAATAAACCAATACCGAGCAATACTGAGCAAATACCGAGCAATACCGAGTTGTACCGAGTTTTTCTAAAAAACTCGGCACAACTCGGTATTTCTAAAAAACTCGGTACAACTCGGTATTTCTAGCAAATACCGAGTTTTTCTAGAAAAACTCGGTAAGAAAAAACTCGGTACAACTCGATATTTCTCGGTATTACTCGGTATTTGTCTTCTCAGAGCGGTATTTCTCGTTATTGTCAAACAATACCTAGCAATACCGAGTAATACCTCGCAATACGCGAACATAGCATTCTCGGGTTCCGGTCCGGGTCAAGTCGTCGGACCACGCGGTAAAGAGTAAGAGCACGTGGCGGCATATCATTGGCGGCCGAACGTAACTCTACATCCAGTAAGAGGACGTAATTATTGTTCCTTCTCAGGAGACCAATTAGAATGCGTCGCATTAGCAATATCAAGTCGGGTAACAGGCAGTATCGAGCCGCGGTATTGAGCAGTACCGAGCTGGGTACCGAGCAAGGGTAACGTGTCGCATTTTGGATGAGCTGGCCTTGCGCAAGCATATTGCAACCGATATGTGCACTATAGAATTCTTATATATTTATGGCCAATTTATAACAAAGTGTGTGCTTTAAATTTAAATTAGCTTAAGAATAGATTAATGAATAAATTTAAAAATGAGTAAATACGGGACTTAATTATGGAAATCGGTACTGAAATTTGAGAAGAAACCGTAATTATGATTTCTTCAGGTTTCCTAAGTTATCTATTTATATTATATTGTTTTGGTTTATTCCGTTATTTAATTAGATAATCTAAATGAATAAATAGTAATTAGGAACCAATCAATATTTACAATTGTTAAGAAATAACAGATTTAAATTTTATTTAATTTTGATTTTTTAAAATTTTTATTCAAATTTCTTTAGTTTTGAATTTAAATTTCTTTGTTGGAATATTTGATTTGATTTATGTTTAATTAATGGATTTTTTTATTTAATATTTTAAATTTTTTTATTTTTTTAATGTATCCTTTTTTTTTATTAGATTTTTAAATTTATTTTTAATTAAAATGTTATTTTTTTAAATTGTTAATATTTATATTATTTAAAAGCCCTATCCCTCATCAAATATACCACTCCGTTTCTCTCCCGTCAAAGCCAAACCCCGAAAGCCGTATTTGGCGCGGAATCGTCTTTTCCAACTTGTGTGAATACATCCGAACAGAGCAGCTCCCTTTCTTGCATTTGAATCCCCGAAGCTCCAGCTCAGTCGACATTTCGTTGATTCCAGCCATTAAATTGAAATAGAGGCAGAAGCTGCCAAAAGCCATCTCAGAAGAACGTCAAACATATGAAGCAACCACAAGGATCGACTGAGTGATCAAACAAATTGCAAAAGAATATGCTTGTGCCAGATTTGTTTTCCTTCATACCTTTTTCATTTCAAAACTTGAAGAGAAAATGTTTGTAGAAAGAAATGGAGACTTGTTTCAGATGAAGCGTAATTAGATTCAAAATATAATACACTAATTTCAGGAAGAAGCAACTTTCGAGCGGCATGGATAAGACGACCGAAGATGGGAGTTGCTCGATCGATCATCGGATGGAGAAACGATCGTCGTGGGCGGCGTGGAGAAGACAGCCGGCGTGGGCAACGTGGTGCACATGGAGAAGAACATCAAAGAGCAAAGAAGAGCTGACTGAGCCAAGATGAGACAATAGCGAAGCAAACGTGTGCAAAATACAGCTTTCGGGGTTTGATTTTGACATGAGAGAAATAGAATGATATATTTAATAAGGGATGGAGCTTTTAGGTGGTAAAAGGGTAAATACTAAAGTTTAGGTGTTAGATAAGTAAATACTAAAGTTTTAAGTGTTATTTATGTAAAAATCCCATTTTTAAATCATATATTAGTAATGATGATTATATTGAATCCAAATTTATTAGTAGAACATATTAACTTTACTACTAAGACTAATTAGAATGATTAGTGGAGAAAGAGAGATGATGAATAAATTTTTATTTTTGAAAGTAAGTACAATATTGTAAGTTCTGGTTACTAAGAAAATATCACCAAAATGCATCTTAATTAATTTTTTTATAGGATTGAAAACATTGCATAGGAGTTTATATATGAAAATGTAATAAAATAGTATAATATTTGGCCGTTATAAATATGTGAATTGACTAGTATAATGAGACAGCTCACCTTAGTCTGTTGGTTGAGAGCTTAGGCTTCCAACTAAGAGGTTTTGGGTTCGAGTTTTTGTGTGTGTGAGTTTGCCTTAAATGACCTAAATGTCCAAAAAAAAAAACCTAGATCATGTCCTAATTAATGCTCGCAATGATTGCAAATTGGTGAGTGCTTTTGGTGAGTACCTTTAGCATGTGGCTTTAGTGAGTATCTTTGTTGAGCTCTTCAATAGGATTTACTCAAAATATTTTATATTCATCCTTCAAAATTTATATATAATAACCAAGAACCCAATTTACAGCATCATCCTATCACTCATCATTCTCGATTACGAAAAAAAAAATAAAACTAAAATACAATCCCTAATAATTTGTTTAAATTCTTAAATTGTATATTTGTATTCAATAGGGTTTTTGTTGTCTATCGTTATATCATTTTGTGACATTTAGAATATGATTATTTTTTTATTACGGTAATGAAATGAATTATATGTTTTACTGTATAAAAATGAGAAATTTTGTGAAAATGTGAAAGAGAAGGAGGAAGTTCTAGTGCATATGAGTCATATTCTGGTGGCTAAAAGTTAAATTCTAAGGCATACGAGTATATTTTAGTGGCTAAAAGTCGTGTTCCGGTGCCTACGGGGATTTTCTGGTGCTATAAACATATTCTGTTTTGGTGATGAGTACTGAAATTTATGAGGAGAAATTTTGTTACTTATCGATCTTAGATATAAAGTGTATGTTTATTTACTTCCCTATAATAAATTTTAAATTTTTTTATTGCATGTACAATTATTCTCAGTGCATTTACTATCATAAAATACTTTTATAATCCAGCTATCTATTTTAATAAATAAATTAATTAAAAATATATATCAGTTAGAATATGGTCTACTGAGATGTGTTTGCTCACAGATGTTTCGCTTAATATTTTTAGGGTCTGAAAAAGAGAATGAGCAAGTTGAGTAGTAGTTTCATGATATGAATTGAGTTTGTATAAGTATTTTGTCTTTTGATTTTTGTACAATCATGACTTGTCTGTTATAATTTGTTTAGTACTTTGGTAGTATTCATGTACTGTAATACAATTATTGTATATACATTTTGATGAGAAAATAAAAATTATGTGCTTGATATTATTTACAGTGCTGGATGCTATTAGTAACTCTGCCATTTTAAAGTTTATATTGAAAGAAAATATTAAAAAATTTTAAAACACAGATCTTGGGGTGCTCCAAGCTAACATGATAGAATTTGTTCAGTCTGTGTATTTTATCGGATTGAGTTGTGACATTAATGATCTCACCTAACAAGTGCCTTTTGATGAGTACATTTGATGAGTTCCTTTTGTGAGTGCCTTTGATGAGCGCTGCACCGACTGAGGAGGGCATAATCGGTATAGTTAAATATGGGTAAGTGAGTGCCTCATAATGATGGGGCATGTGGTCCTTTGAGATTGTTTAAGGTGTTTGTTTCCTTAGGGTGTTCCTTAGTCGCGCGTGCCTTTGGGATAGGGGTGTAAACGAGTCAAGTCGAGCTCGATTCACTGCAAGTTCAAGCTCGACCGTCACTGAAATTAAGCTTGAGCTGGGGTGGAGTCTAGAAAACAAGCTTGAGCTTGGCTCGATTATATGTACTCCGGCTCAAGAGCTCGACTTGATACACAGCGGCCGAATTTATGCTCGTTGAATGAACTCACAGACCGCGGTTGAGCCAAACAACGGGAGTGTTCTCTGTCGAACCTTCGAATATCAAATTTCTAGAAGAAGAAGGAAGCTGATAATCTGGTACAATTTTTTCTTTTTCTTTTCCTTAAAAAAGCTAACAAATATTTTATTTTGGGTAAATAAGTACAATAAAATTAATGTGATAGGACATTTGCTTTTAAAATGTTATTGGTTTATACATTACTATTAAATATTATTATTAAATATTTATAATTTAGATAATAGTTTTTAATATTTATTGCACCAAAAAAATATTTTTCAAATACTTAATTTATTTAAACCGTCTACGAGCTGACGAGTTTAGTTTAATCAAACTCGAACTCGAGCTCGATTAATAAAAACATAATACTTATGGAATGTATATGTAAATCTCTCAATTTTTACTTGTGAATGCCAAAATACCAAATTAATATGTCCTTCGATATATGGCAACCTATGTGAATGATATAAAATGAATATTTTATTAAAATATCTTTATATAAATTATATCAAGATCAATTTGAAAAACATATCTTGATACATATTATCTTATTAAAATATTTAATTTATTTTATTAAAATATCTTGATACAATTTATTTTCATGATAAAATGACTTTTTGGGCATTTTAATTGGGATTTAATAACAACATAAAAGAAATAGGATTAAAAAGAAATATTTTTTTAAATATTAGATGTTTTATGTCTTGATGTCTTTGTTTATTTAAATTCTAAAAAAATAGTAATTATTATTTGATTTTTGTATGCTCCTCATTCAGAAATTAAAGCTTTGAATATTTATTGTGAAAATTTTCTTTTCATTGCTAAATCACATAACTATTATGTACTTCTTATTAGAAAAATAGAAGTGCATTAACTAATGAAGCAATCTAACAACTTTTGCTTCTAGAAGCAATTTAGGCTTCATTTGAGAGGGCTTTCTTCCTGCTTCTTAAAGTAGTTTTTTTTACTTTAAGAAGCAGTAAAATAGTCATCGCAAATGAAACTTAGTTATATCAGAATATTCTCATAAAAAAATTAGAATAGGCTTTAAAATTATTACATCTGCTTCGAGATAAGTACTACAAATAAATAATTGTTATTGCACTCATCTCAAAGCAGACCCAACATCAAAAAATTTAATCAAAACATTCTCATTATTTTTTTTTCTACCTTTAAGAGTAGAGGAGCCCAGTGTAATTGCAAAATCACAACTAACAAATCCATAAATTCATAAATGTTTGAGGGTTGAATTGATTAATTATTTTATAGTCATGCTTATGTAGGCAAGAGTGTCACAATTATCTTCCTTATATCAACCTCCACTAATCATTTTTATAAAGGACTAAGCAACATTTGACCATTTCTTTAGGCTTATAAAAATGCACTTACAATAAGTCTATGATATTATTTTAAAAATATATAGAAGATTTTCAACATATAGAATAATATCATTCATATTTATTGAATTAATGCATTTATTTTAAGAGCTATTGTTACTTAACATAATGTTTTTTTTTTTTTTATGTTGTTAATTGGCAAATGAAAAATATTTTTATTAAAAATGAATAATTTGATGCCTTGTAAGATTTTAAGTATAATAAGAAAATCATAAACTTGGCAAGATTATAAGATATTTTACAAGTTTTTAAATTATATATATATATATATAAAAGTATGAATCTCGAGATAATATATAAATGGAAAGTTTTTTAGATTAATTTAGAGTTATTTAAGTTAGGATTTCAACAAAATTACAGTCGAACTGAACAACTCAACAAGACGAACCTAATAACAATAAAGATGCTTCACTAAATGAGCTCAAATCAAGCTATGAAATACGATTGAAATCTTTTGCAGTCATTTGATTGGCTACTTCGTGTTTCGTCTGCTCTCCCTTTAAATTGGATGGTCCGTGCCTGGTATTGGAGTAGTTGGAAGTCTCTGTCAAATACTGAGCCTAATGGGTTTTTATGCCTTTGTATCTTATGTTCCTTTTAATCGTTCGGTTTATCTGCTTCATGTACTCCTTTTTCTATTGTAATAAAATATGTTTTTATGTTCAAGAGATGGCTACCTGTATGGGTAATTCATCTGGTTTGACGATTAGAAAACAGGGAGATTGGCTGATTGATTCGTCGGATATTGAATCGGAGTCTGAGTTTAATGATTCTGACAATGATTTTGCGCTTGTGTGTAATAAAAATGTTGCCACTCGGGGGAAATTTTGGGGGAGGGGCCGTCGTAGGCGATGAGCTTTCAGTTAGTTTTGTTGATCTTCTTGCTGTTGCTCGGTTTTTGTTGGTTTTATTGTTGGAATGGCAGGTTTTTGAGGCTATGGGCAATGTTGTGGTCGGGGCTCGCGCCCGGTCATCTTTGTTGGTGGCAACCGTTGGTGAGGGTTTCAGGTTGGCTTTTTGGGTTTTGCTCTTCACTGACTGGACGGTCTGTGCGGGTTGACGGGATGCTGGGAGCCTTGACTGTTCTCTGAGCCGTTTTCTTAGCTTGTATTTTTTGTCAGTTTGTTTTCTGTGGTTTTTTCTTTTGCTTAACAAAAAAACAATTATTTTTTGTCAGTTTGTTTTCTGTGGTTTTTTCTTTTGCTTAAAAAAAAAAAAACAATAAGGCCTTAATAGCCTCAAAGCTTGGGAAGCAAGTCTTCTTTTGCATCAAATACAAACTAGAGCTTAATCCGGTTTACCAAACCTTAATTAAATATTTATTTGCATTACTTGTGTGCAAAACTCACTCTAAGCTAAACATCTAAAAATCGCTTGATCAGGCACGATCTAAGTGATGCATCACCAAAATCACTTGACTAGGGATGAATCTTGAGGCAAATTCTAGTTGACAACTTCCAAAATTTAAAATGGGATCATATGAACTCCAATTTTGGCAAACTTATAGTCAAAGTGAACGCCTCCGTGAGACAAATCCAACGACACCAAAATCAGTCCAATCTGCTATCAAATGAGCTAAAATCAAGGGACCGAAGCATATTTAGAAGCTTTAGTGCATAAATGGATGACCAAATGATATCCAAATTAGCATGGTTATAGCCGAATTGAGCGGCTCGACAAGACGAATCCAACGAACCTAAGATCACTTTATTCTGACATCATTAAGGCACTTAAATGCCACACAAATGCTCCATGATCAAGAAAATTAGTATAGGTCGTCTAATAGAATACTTCGAATCAACCCTCGATCTTGTCCATATTTATAATGCATGCCACTATCAAAATTTATAAGTAGACCATCTCTTCCACAAGATGGGGGGGCAAGGTCTTTTGGGAGTAGGCTTAGACCCTGAGTTAGAGACTCAAGAATGTCATGAGCCATGAAGAATCTCAGAGCTCTACCCCGACACCACCATCGGCAAATCCATTCCACTAGGCCGTCACTGCTGTACATATGCCCGACCATCACCGTTGGACCTCCGTCAAGTAGCCACAATCAGGTCTTTATCTTACCACCATAGCTCGTCGGCTATGGTCCCTCCGACCTCATTCGCCGACCGACTACAATCCCTCAAACCTTTATCACCTGACAACCGTTCCCTCTACCTCAATCACCCGACTACGACTCCTCCGCCCTCCATCACCCGACTATGATTCTACCGACCAAACAAATATGTCAATATTCTTTAAGAATAACTCTCTTATCACTGGATTCTTCCAACTCCTACCATGTAATGTGCTCAATATGACATATATTTGCTACACTAAAACAAGGCCTTCCTTGATCATTTGTAATCCACTACAAAAACTAGTATAATCATTTTAATTGTGTCAGGCTCCGTGATTTTTTTCTCTTTTCATAATTTTTCATATAAAAAATATTGGTGTGTCTTATGACTCATGTACCTCTCTCTCATATGTGTGAGTGTGTGTTAGATCTTCGTACAAAGCAAGACACTAAAATCTATATATCTCTACCACCACGAATGTTCTGGTACGCACGTAGAATATTGTGATGTCTTTATCTTAATTTATGTAAATTAAATTGAATTGAAAATATTCAAATTATTTTGAACAATTTGAAATTTTTTTTTCTAGCTTAAAAATATTGAACCGAGAATCAAATCATGATTCACTATTGGACAATAAATTATTATGCGTGAGGCAAAAAGTTTTATTTATGATCATTTCATAATTATTTGATAAATTTTATGTTGATTATCTATTACCTAAAGCAACTCTTCATTTTTTTCTCAGGTTAGGACTCTGCAACGATAATGTTCTAAACTAAAAGATAAAAGTTATGTTTCATGCACAATATTTTTTCCATGGGAAATAATTTGGATCATGACATCATGACTAAATTATCATCAGAAAATGCTTAATAATGATTATATATAAATATATTAATATTTTTTTATATTATATTGTATATGTCATAGCTTTTATTTTTATTATATTTAAATTTCTTAAAAAATTTAATGTTAAAAATATTTTTTTCATATATATCGAATAAGTGTTACATATTAAATTTTTATTTCATCAAAATTTGATTAGAATATAAGATATAAAATTTTTATTATTTTTTTTTAATTGTACGGTGGAGCTAATAACTTCTCCTATCGAACGAAATGCGTAAAAAACAAATCCCAGATTAGCCCTTTTCAACGGTCACCAGATCTGGCCCGTCCATTTTGAATTTGACGGACTACAGTGATTCCTGTAAGTCACCCCACAATAATAATACGCTTGCCGTTTTCGAAATCCACGGACCAGAACGACAGAAATTTTGATGATACAAAGTCTTTATTTCAAGATTTCAAACTCTGCTTGCTCATTCCAGCTCTCTCTCTCTCTCTCTCTCTCTCTGACTCTCCCTGACGAAAGATCTCGGAGGTGATCTCTGGACTGCTCCTCTTGGGCTAATAAGGTGAGAATACCAATCTCTCTGATCTCTCTCTATCTGCGAATAGTTCTTTTTCATTTGGTGAATTAGCAGTTCGCTAGGGTTTCCTTTCGTCTGAGAGCAATGAACTCATCTTATGTTTCCTTTTATTAATCGAGATGGTCCATTGTTCTGATTAAGCTGTAATAAATAATTCCGACTTGATTTGCTGCATTTTAAAGGAACCCTCAATTAGATAAATGGAAATAAGCCATCTTTCGATCCTGGAGCCAATAGAATCTAGAACTTGTTGAGTGGCCGATCTTCAATTTCATGTATTAATGTTAATGAACCTTGTAGATTTCTATTATGAACACTAGGATCATCATCCTGGAAAGCGCTTGCGTGATTTCAAGCGGTGGCAAAAGCCTGCCCGCAAATTATCATTGTGGTTTTGAGGCGTTTATTGCCGTTTTCGTTTGCTGTGCCGTCAGTGCTGTGGTTTGAACATGCTTTGCTAATTGCGAAAGCCCTAATAAACCTAAAGAAATTTTTATGTTAATAGTGTACCCCTTCTTACGTTTATTCTATTTTATAAGTTATGCTTTATGTAAGCCATGTTTATAGTTTATGGGTATGTTTGGAATGGCTAAAACTTTTTGTAAAAGTGGTTGTAGAGCTATTGTAAGAAAAAAAAAACCTTTTTTAAATCTACTTTGGGTATTATAAATGATACAAAAAAATATTTTGATCAGATACAAATATCGATGTATATTTGAATTGGACATTCCAAAATTAAATTCATGACCATCCAAATTCTGATTCCAGCAAGCTTATAGTAAAATTGAATGTTTCTACAAGTCAAACTCATTGACATCAAAAGTGATCTAATCTGACTCCAAGTGATTAAGCACATGAAGTACAATAAGAAACTTCAGCATTCTTATTAGAAAACTAATTGATCTCTAAATTATGCATGTTTATTGTCAAATCGAGTGTTTCGATGAGATGAATCCAACAACTCAAGTGGTCTAATTTAGACATCATTGAGGCACTTAAAAGCTTAAAGAATGATCTATAATCGAGGTAGTTGACACAGGCTGTCCGATGGAGTGATATGGATTTTGACTATATTTATAAGGCATGATACTAAAAAAAAATCTATAAATAGGCCTCCAATTTCTACATGAAGAGAATTTGGACTTTTTGCTTGAAATTGAAGAAAGCTAAGAGGCTTGAAAAATCTTAAAGCTCCATTGGAACACCATCATTGGAAAATTGTCTAACCAAAGCCATTGGACCACCATTGCCTAAATATACTCTTCTGAATATCATCATCTAACTACAATCCTCCAACCACTATCACTTGATTATGGTTCTATGAACATCATCGCCTTACTACATTTTCCTAGCCTCTGATCACTGTAGCTCGCTACAAACCTCTGGCAATTGTCACCCTTCTAATCAAAACCATTGGACCACAATTGCCTAATTATAATCCTCTTACCACAGTCACCTAATTATGATCCTCCGACCATTGTCACCTGATTCCATTAACTTGTCAAACTTGGATCTCCGTGGTTGTGAAAACACACTTCCACCAACTCTCCAGACTTGATTCTCTATGGTTTTGATGCCACCTCCAACAACCATCCAAGCTCCTTTTGTTGGTCGAGAGCGCATCAAGAGAGGCAGAGTGGGGAGTGGTGAATTGGCTAAGCAATTGGGGGGCTTCAAATTCCAGTAGTGCAAACCCTCACAATTAGAACACTTTATGAAGGTTGTGTAAGTTAACAATTAAACCAATTTGAAAAACACCACATAAGTTTTTCTAAGATCTTCACTAAATGCATTAATCTTATTATAATCTATTCTATAAATCTATAGATCATGTCGGAGATTAAAAATTCTTTCTATTCTTTTTTTTATTTCTAAAAACTAAATGTTAAAAAAAGTTCACTATCTGGGTGTGCAATTGGGTAATATAGAAATTAAAACACTTCATAGAAATTATATAATTTAACAATTAAAACAATTCTAAAAACACCACACTTGTTTAACTAATATGTACTTATATTATTAAACTAGATGAGTACGTTATGATTGTTAAGAGAAATTTAATTATGTCACTCAATTGCACAATCTTCAACATCTACTCCACAATCACCAAAGCTATGTTAGTGTGCAAACAATATAATCGAGATTACAAGATAAATGTTGAGAGCAAAAACAAATTAGGAACTAGTAAACGAGTTTTACTTCACCAATTAAATAAATAAATAAATAAATAATAAATGTAATAATGAAATATAGCTAAAAAAATGAGCAACTAATATTTTTATGTTGCTCAACTACCCAACCAGCCTACATTCATATCTAAGCCCTTCATTGACATAAAATTCCCATTATACCAAACTTGTCACTACAAATCCACTCTACTCGAGTAATCAAAGAAACCTTTTCAACCTGTACTCTCTCTTTCTTGGTAAGTGGGACGCAAGCACCTAATTTTTATGGGCTAGGCTACCCACTCTAAATACAAGAGATATCAAGCAAAAGTTCTCACGAAATTGGAAGATGACCTAATGGATATCACCATACAATTACAAATTACAAGATCTCTATAAGAATTGAAATATAGACAACACAAAACACAAGATAAAAAATCTTAAAGATTGAGAGAGATGGGATATTACCTGTTGCGGGCTAGAAAATACGCGGCGATAGAGATTTAATTTTGCGTCTTAGCGTTGCACGTATAACTAGCACACACAGAGAACACAAGATTTTTTACGTGGAAACCCCTTAAAAGGGAAAAACCACGAGGCCTAGCCCAGTTGAAAATGATTCCACTAGACTTTGAATTGGTTACAAAGAGCTGAATCACCTCCCAGGGTGATCAGATTACAATCAGTTACTTAAGTAAGACGTTGGGTCTTTGGCAGGATGTAGGGACTGAACGTCGGGCCTTGAGCAGGACGTCGGGTCTTCGGCAAGGCGTAGGGACTGAGTGTCGGGCCTTGAACAGGACGTCGGGTCTTCGAGATTTCAGCAGGACGTATGGGCTGAACGTCGGGCCTTAAGGCGGTGCTCCGACGAGGTTCTGCGGTGGTCCGGCGAGGTTCTTGCGGTGGTCCGGCGGCTGTCGAGGATGAGCTTCTTCCTTCTCTGACAACGCTTTGAACCCTTGATTCGGACTCATTTGGGCTCGGATTGGGTCGATCTTGGTGTCGTTGGGTTCGTATTTCCGAGACGCTCAGTTTGACTATAAGCTCGTTGAAATCGGAGTTCGGATGGTCCCGGAATTAATTATTGAAACTTCCAACTAGCTTTTGCCTCGAGATTCGCGCCCGATCAAGATGATTTTGCGATATCGTATCATTACCAATACTGTGGAACTCAAGATTGCTTTGTATGATGAAAACTTGAGATTTCTTTATTTTTCTTTCTAAAATGATTAAGATTTTTACCTCTTAGAAATGAATTTTTCTTTTGCTCAAAACCTTTCAAAACGTTCCCTATATTTTAATTAAAAATTTCTCTTATTTTACTAGTTAAAAAGCTATAGAAATAATCAATAAAAATCCCCTCTCCAATGGCTACAAGACACTACAGCTAAAAAACTAACTATTATATATGATATACCCATTATTGGGTAGATCTGCGACATGTTGGGATGTGTTTATAGGGTAGTTTTGTTAATGGACTTTTTGTTAACCTAATCTAATAAATATAAACAAAAAGTATATGATATTAAATATCAAAATGAATGCAGAAAACTCAATGAATCAAATGAAATCAATATCAAGACCAAATTAATTAAGTATAATATAATTATGTAATAAATGCTTGATTAACATAATCACTCATGCAGTCATGCTTTAGGCAAATTTGATGAAATTAATGGAAGATGTAGAGAAAATTTACAACATATAAAATATTAAATTAAAAATATTAATGAGATCATAATTAAATTAATGATATAATTAATATAATTAAACGAATAAAGAAAAATATATGTAATGTGTACAAACTTTGGATTAATTGAATTTGCAAATTTACTTATGTGATCAACAGTATAATGATGTGCCAATTAACTATATGATTAACTTTATATATTATTTATATTCCCATTGCTTCAATAAAAATAACTTCTAATCTATTGCAAAACTTGTGTGCTATAAGGTCTTGTGTGTTAAATTGATTTACATATTGACCATACTTGAGGAATCCCAACATGTCTCTCTCCTTGTCTAAACCTGTTCTCTTACATCTTGACCAACTCAAAGCCTTAAACTACTTCAACCCTCACAAAAACTGAGTCATATCACTTCCACAAAACCCTATTGTTGTTCAACTGCTGCGACTGTCTACATATAAAATTCATAACTTCTTGTCAATATATCCAATTGACCTAAAATCCTCTTCGTCAGTTACCTAACATCTCAAAGGGTTCTTCACCCCTTTCTATCAAAAAAAAAAAAAAAAAAAAAAACTAGCCATCCACTATAAAGAACATTTTAGCTATAAATCTTTCTAAAAACCTTAAATGAGTCAACATTTTTCCTTAGCCTTTCAACAACCTTAACCCTTCCACCACCTCTTCACCAACCTTGAAACCTATTAACCACCTTTCCATCACTTATAGCTTATGTAATGACTAGAAAATATGGGTTAGTTTTATGCAAAAATGATTGAGAGACATGTGAGTTGTAGAATGGTTCTACTTAATTCTTTGCTTCACAATTTCTTGGTGCTGATAGTTTTGCTTGCAGTTTGATTAGAGCAGATTAAATGTATTGTATGCAAAAAATGATTGAGAAATATATAAGTTGTAGGATGATTGTACTTAATTATATGCTTCACAATTTACCGGTACTGATCCATAGTTTTCCTTGTTGTTTGGTTAGAGCAGATTAAGGCTTCGTTTGGGACCGCTTTCTTACTGCTTCTTAAAACAGCTTTTTAGTACAAAAATTTTAATTTTTTAGTAAAAAGCCGCTTTAAGAAGCAGGAAGAAAGCCGTCCCAAACGAAGCCTAAATGACTTGCACCGCATAATACAAATAAAATGATGCCCACTGCATAAAAATGTGATTATTGATGATGTTCTGTTTATATATCATGCCTTAGAGTTTTGCTTTGACTAATCTATGGAGTCTACATTCACTCGTCGTTGTGTAGCCAAATCAATCTTAGCAGCTGCATCCTCAACCATGCAACTTATTTTTGCAGAAATGTTAAATTTTGAATGCTAGTTCTCTTGACATCAATAAATTTTGCAGGGAAACCCTGTGCAGTGTGACCGTCGTCGCTCCAGATGGCCATATCTCATAATGACCAACTTTCTCAGATTGAAACAACCTGTGGATCTCTTCTATATGAGCTTCAAGTAAATTTAAACCTTTGATCTTTATAAACATATTTCTTACTTCTAATTCATCTTGTTCTTTATAAACATAATGACCAACTTTCTCAGATGATATGGGATGAAGTTGGAGAATCAAATGATGAGAGAGACAAAATGATTCTTGAAATAGAACAAGAGTGCTTAGAGGTATATAGAAGAAAGGTTGATCAAGCAAACCATTCTAGGGCCTATCTGCGTCAAGCAATAGCAGATGCGGAAGCAGAGCTGGCTGCAATCTGTTCTGCATTGGGTGAGAGACCAGTTCATCTCGGCAAGGTTTGTCTCTGCTCTCAGCATTTCATAAGAGGGTCATATTACAACTTAATACTTGATTTGCATGTAACTTGTCTGTTTTAACATCCAACAAGTTTGAAGAAGTACTTAAAATTTTCTGAAATACTCCAAAGCCTGCAGCTTATTTTCTTCCTAAATGTTTAGTTAAGGTTGTACAGAAAGTTGGATTAGAAATCCATATTTGAAGGTCCACTACATGCATTTTGATCAGAATAATTTTTTTGCATTTCCTGTGTTGAACCACTCTGTGCAGTCCAATCAAAATGCATTAAGTTTGAAGGAGGAGTTAAAGGCTACAACTCCACAACTAGAAGAGATGCGAAAGAGAAAAAATGATAGATTAAGTCAGTTTCTTCAAGTCTTGGAGCAAATAAGGAAGATTTCAAGTGAGGTGTTGCCTGATGTGCAAACTAAATACAAAATGAATGTAGATGAATCTGATCTATCCACTCGGAAGCTTGAAGAACTTCAGAGGGAGTTAGAGGCACTACAAAAGGAGAAGGTCTGCTCTTACTTCCTGTTAAAATGGCTTCGAGTTGCCTTGGGCCATCATAAATTCATCCTTTTTCAGTTTGACGAGCTTCTCTAAATGTTTAATTCTGCAGACTGATCGCCTGAAGCAGGTGTTGGAGCATTTAAGAACTTTGAATACGTTATGCTTGGTTCTTGGTATAGATTTCAAACAAACCGTTATGGAAGTGCATCCTAGTTTGGAAGACACTGAAGGGTCAAAGATTGTTAGCAATGAAGTGATTGATAGGTTGGCTTCTGTCATACAAAGCTTGAGGGAGGTTAAATTACAAAGAATGCAAAAGGCAAGTAACATGAGCACTGAAGGATTCTACTTGAGATCGTTATTGACATTCTTTGAGCTGTAACAGCTTCAAGATCTTGCAACGGCTATGTTGGAACTTTGGAATCTAATGGACACGCCAATGGAGGAGCAGCAATTATTTCAGAACGTAACATGCAATGTTGCTGCTTCAGAACATGAAATTACAGAGCCAAACACTCTATCAGTTGACTTCCTCAACTATGTAAGTTAAAACTTAGGGAGAAGAACTGCCATTGTCCATGTAAGACAGTTTTAAAGTTGTTCGTATGATACAGGTAGAGGCAGAAGTGGTGAGACTAGAAGAACTGAAAGCTAGCAAGATGAAAGAGCTGGTTCTGAGGAAGAAGGCTGAACTAGAGGAGCTGCGTCGTAGGACTCATTTGGTTGAAAGTGGGGGTGACAATGAGGTCGAAATCTCAATTGAAGTCATTGAATCTGGTAATTCTTTTAACTAAGGCTTAGTTTGGGACGGCTTTTTTGCTGCTTCTTAAAGCAGCTTTTTAATTTTATTTTTATACTAAAAAACTACTTTAAGAAGCATTAAAAAAACCGTCCCAAACGAAGCCTAAATATTCTGATAACGGTATTATTTCTATGTCCATCCAATACAACCTAACGGTGTGATTTTCTGTTATAGGTGCAATTGACCCATCTTTAATCATGGAGAGGATTGAAGCCCAGATTTCATGCGTCAAAGAAGAAGCTTTTAGCAGGAAAGAAATACTAGAGAGGGTTGAGAAATGGATGGCAGCTTGTGAAGAAGAGGCCTGGCTTGAAGAGTACAACAGGGTTAGAGACTTGATTTGTTGATCCACCTATCTATTTTGCAATTGATTTTTCATATTGCTGCTGAACTTACCAATTCTGATTGATTTAGGATGAAAACCGCTACAGTGCTGGTAGAGGAGCCCATCTCGCATTGAAACATGCAGAAAAAGCTCGAGCAACAACTCAAAGGATTCCAGGTCAGTATTCCGATTGATCTAGTCTACCTGAAAGACAAAAGCATTTCTTAGAAATATTTAGGTTTTATTTGGGACGGTTTTCTTACTACTTAAAATAGCTTTTTAGTTTAAAAATTAAATTTTTTTACAAAAAAGCTGCTTTAAGAAGCAGTAAGAAAGCTGTCTCAAAGGAAATCTTAGGCAGGCCATCTGCTTCAGTTGATCCTATTTTTTATCATTCTCAGGAATTGTGGAGGCTTTATGCAACAAAGTCATAGCATGGGAAGAAGAAAGAGGCATTGAATTTACTTATGATGGTGTAAGAATTCTACTTTTTCTACCATTTTTATGTTTTTAAAGAAATGATTCAAGCTCCCCATTGCCAGTCCAAAATAGTTGGGAAAAGACTAATTGATAATGGTCTCCTCTGACTCCTCATTGCAGGTTCGCCTTCTGTCCATGCTAGAAGAGTATTCTTTTGTCCGCCAGGAGAAAGAGCAAGAAAGAAAAAGACAGAGGGTAATAATACTTCTTTCCTTGAGAGTAATTCTAAGATGCAAAGCTTTGCTTCATTATCATGCTCCATTACTCATTTTTAGGATCAGAAAAAGCTGCAGAGTCAGTTTCAAGCTGAGCAGGAAGCACTTTTTGGATCCAAACCAAGTCCTTCGAAGCCACAGTGCCTGAAAAAAGTTTCAAGAACTTCTTCAGGGTTTGCAAACAGAAGATTATCCTTAGGGGCAGCTGCATTGCAGCCAATGAAACCAGATTTTCCTTGCGTTAAGACAACTTCCTCAACAAAGAGAGGAAATGAGTTCACTTTTGCTTCCCCTGGTTTGTTCCTTTTAACCTCATCCAAAAAATAATTAATTTTGACATTAAAAGTTTGATAATGCTTTTCAGCTGCACTGTTTTAAAAATATGACATCCAAATTATGATTTTTGTGAATTTTGCGACCAAAATGCTGTATTCTACACATGGGCAGATTCACCTTAAAGCATTCTGAAAAAAAAAAAATTATATAATTCTTTAGGTAATTTGTCCCCCTCAATGTATTTTTTAGTCTTTATTACAAGGGTTTTCAGGCAATTGCCCCCCCTAAAAGTTTTAAAATACTATGGTCTTTAGGCAATTGCCCCAACATAATTAAACACATTGTGTAGAGATGTTATTGTTAGAGAACGATGAACCAAATACAAAGAGAAATAGTAAAGAGAATCCATAAATATCCTTATAGCCGAAACGATGTATAGGTCGAATCCCCCCAGGGGGCGCTGCCCTTTTCAACCCTCGACATATCTGCGAAGCGTACAATGATGAACAAATAGGGTTCGAGAGGCAGTGCCCTCGGAACAAATTTTAGTTGTAAGGATATTTATGAAAAAAAAAAAACTCTATATTTTACTTATAAGTTTGCCCCCCGTGAAAATTAAGGCTGGATCCGCCCCTGATTATTTGTACATGCATCTCTCACATATTTCACAAGCAAAAGCAAGATTTTTTCATTGGAATATGATGTAGTTTGTGCAAATAACAAAATGAATGCCTTACTATTTCATCCAGCTCTTCTCCTCTTTGTGATCAGTGATCAAAACTGTTCATGATTTATATTTCAAAATTGAATGTTCAGAAAATAAGATTATCTGTGGTGACTCTTACAGAGCCGCCAATCCATTTATGTGATAGTATCTCTCTTTTGCTGATTACTCAAACTTTCACTCTTCAGCCAAGAAAGGAGTAATGGAAGCTAGAAATCCAGTAAAGTTGCCATCTTTCAATGCAGATAACATGAATTCTCTTCAATCTGAACCACCTCGAAAGTCTTTCGGTGCGACGAACACAATCAATCAACAATCAGAAACACCAAGAAAGCCATTTTCCCTTCTTGATCCAGCCAATATTCTGCCATTAACGCCTTCCCTGTCCATCCACAGCATGGTTAGAGAAGAAGAAAACCAGCTGATGCCCATATCAACGCCCAGAACTCCAGGAACAGTGATGAAGCCAATGCAGATGGCCATTACTCCAGCAACCATTCGAAGAGTGCCAGATGAGAAGGAATACTCCTTTGAAGAAAGAAGACTTGCAGTTTACTACAGAAGATAGGAAGGAAATAGTAGAAGGTTTGTGATGTTATTCATTATTGATAAGGAGCTGCCAATAGCTCCTATGAATACAATCTCTTCAGATTTGTTGAACTGAGGCAGTGCCATTTGAAGATGCAAAACAGCTTTAATGTCATTTTGGTTTGATGAGCTATCACTCATTGTGCTAATTGAAAAAATAATTGGGTTAGGATATCCTCACCAAAATTTAATTATTATGGCTTAAGAAAGTAACCTGTGATATTTTCATGTATTTACATATCTAACAACTAAGATTTTGTTTGGGCAGTTTTTTTATTACTTTCTAAAACAAATTTTTAATAAAACAACAACAACATCAAGCCTTTATCTCCCACTACGTGGGGTCGGCTACATGAATTCTTTTTTTTTCATTGTGTCCTATTAAAAGTCAAATTCTCATTTAAATCTAATAAAGAAATAGCATTCATAATATTTTCTAACCAAGTCTTTTTAGTTCTGCCTCTATTTTTTTTAACATAAGTCAAATCTAATACTTCTACTCTCCTAACCGGGTCATCGGAAGGCCGCCGTTTTATGTGACCAAACCATCTAAGGCGACTCTCTCTAATCTTATCTTCTACTGGAGGTATTCCAACCTTTTCACATATATGCTCATTTCGTATATTATCTTTAAGGGTAAAGCCACTCATCCATCTGAGCATCCTCATCTCTTAAAACACTTTTTTTAGTAATAAATAAATAAACTACAAAATTTTTGTACTAAAAAACTATTTTGAAAAGCAGTAAGAACACCATCCCAAACAAAGTCTAAGTCTTTATAGTTACTATATAAATCACATTAATATATACATGAAAATAGTTATTTTTTTAAGTTAATATTAATGATATTTTTATGCAATTTAGATATTTAATTGTTATATAAATAAATATAAAAAAATATATGTATGTAAATACCACTTTAAGAATGTTTTATTGTCATAAAACTAATAAAATAAAATAAAATAGGATTTAATTTGCACCACAAAATTCTTTTATATTTACATATCTAATACTTCAATATTTCCATTTACTTATATAGCCTTCAACTCTAACTCATATAAAAATTTAACTAATATTAACTTATTTAAAATAAAATTTATCTTTTCATGCATACGTATATAAATAAATTTAAAATTTTAGATTTTATAAATATAAATACAAAATGATTTTATAGTATGTATAAAAATACTCCTATTCTAAAAAAAATTCCCAGTTGTGACATTTAAAAAAAAAAATTATGATTTGCTAACATTCTCCTAATATATCAACTAAAACTTTGTTTGGAAGTTTATTATTATTTTTGTTTTCATTTGAAAATTTTTTTAATTATAATTTAAAATAAGATTTTTCAAAAATAATTTTAAAAAATCATCCAAATTAGGAATGTAAATGAGTCGAGTGAAGCTCGAATCACCCCTAATTTGAGCTTGATTAATTAATCAAATTCGAGCTTTGGTCTACAAATTCGAGCCGGCTCATGAGCGAGGGCTTTTATAATGAAAGAGAAAATAATTCTTATTCAATTAATATAAGATAATTAGATATAATGTTAAACAATTTTAACTACTCTATCTTTAAAATCATAAATATTAATATACTTTGAATGTATTTTATATTAATAAATTTTAAATTATTCAGCTCTTGTACTAATGAGTCGAGTTAGGATTGCTTAAATTTGACTCAGTGCTCATCGAGTTTGGCTGATTAGGGCTGCAAACGAACCGAGCCGAGCCGAGTATGTACGAGTGTTCATGTTTGTGTTCTTTTAATATCAGCTTGTTCATGTTTGGTTCATGATTGTTCGAGCTTTAGCATTTGTGTTCATGTTTGGTTCATTTAAATTAAAGAGTGTTCATGTTTGGTTCATGTTCAGTTCATGTTCATTCGTTTAATGTTTATCGAGCTTGTTCGCGAACATATTTAATGAATTTTTTTTAACTATCAAACAAACACATTCATGAACGTATCTATGAAACAAACACATTTATAATAAAAGCAATTGTCTATGTAACAAAGGTAATGAATATTTATATTTATTAATTCTATAGTCAAATATTAATTATTTTTATCGAGCTTATTCACGAGTTCAAAATCGAACACGAATCGAGCTTTTATCGAACTTCTTATCGAGCTTAATGTCGAGCTTGTTCACGAACTTCAAATGATGTTGTTCGCGAACATAAATGAGCCGAACGCATTAGTGTTCAAGTTTGTTTGTTTAGTTAATTAAACGATCACAAACGAGCTTTAATCAAACCGAATAACGAATAGCTCGTCGAACGTTTTGTTCGCTTGCAGCCCTATGGCTGATGAACTATTTACTGAGTCGAGTCCAAGCTGACTTGACTCACCCTAATCCAAATACATATTATTATCTGCTTTTTATGACCGCAATAACAAACAGCGGCAGTCCCGCAACTGAGCTCAGCAGCATCTTCCCAAATCTAGAGATCAGTCCCGCAACTGAACCCGCGTCGCCGTCGCAACTGAGCTCTCCGATGTTCTTATCGTCTTCCAACCTCCTTAAATCCCAATTCTCCTGGTTCTTTGAAGGTAATCTACAGAAGGCCCGTAGTCGAAGTTGTTGAAGAAGAGATGGCGATCGATGCTCCAGGGAGTGAGAAGCGGGTGTGCGTCACCGGCGGCAACGGCTTCATCGGATCCTGGCTTGTGCGAGCCCTCCTCGAGAAGGATTACGCGGTTACCGTCACCTTCCAGCCCGGCACCGACCCCTCTCACCTCCTCGCATTCCCCGGCGCCGACGAAGGCCGCCTTCATCTCAAGGAAGCCGATCTCCTCGATGCGGCTGCCATCGCCAACGCGGTGGATGGGTGCCGTGCGGGAGTGTTCCATGTGGCGTCTCCCTGCTCCCTGGAGGACCCGCGCGATCCGGAACGGGAGCTGCTGATGCCGGCTGTGGCTGGGACGCTTAACGTGCTGGAGGCAGCGCGGGCCGCCGGATCTCGTCGGGTGGTGCTTACGTCTTCCATTTCGGCCATGGTGCCAAACCCTAGATGGGCCACCGACCGACCTGGACGTCCCGTAGACGAGGAGTGCTGGACCGATCTGGATTACTGCAAAACTCGCCAGGTGATGAGATGATCCTCCTCTCGTTCTCCACCATCAGGGTTTTAGGGTTAAGTTTTTTTTTTTTTTAGTTGAACTGGAATGGATGCCGAATTTGTTTGTGTTTTTATCTGTAATGGGTGTTATTTTTGTGCAAGTTTCTGGGTGATGCCAGAGTGGAAATTGGGAAGAAAAGCCATCGTTTGTATAGCTATACGATTGTAGAAACTTGAACTGTGTTCCTCATTACAGTTTCACCAATAATTTATTTTGTTACTGCTTGTTAACCCAGAAATGGTATCCAGTGTCTAAGACAATGGCAGAGAAGAGAGCTTGGGAATATGCCGAAAATCATGGACTAGAAATTGTAGCAATCAATCCCTCCACATGCCTTGGCCCCCTGTTGCAGCCTGGTCTGAATGCTAGCTCAGCAGTTCTTCAACAACTCTTACAAGGTTTGTGTAACCATAGTTTACAAGACTGTGAGAATTACTCATTAAGGCTATCTAATAATCCTTGGCCTGCTTATGAAGGTTCAAAGGATACTCAAGAGTATCACTGGCTGGGCTGTGTGCATGTGGGCGATGTTGCTGCCGCTCAAGTCTTGCTACTGGAGACACCAAATGCCTATGGAAGGTACCTTTGCACCAATGGGATATATCAGTTTAAGGATTTCGCTGAAGCTGTAGCTCGGCTCTGCCCCGAATATGGCGTCCATAGGTGAATACTAAATAGTACCAATCAACCAACTTCCAACTTTTTAACATTATCAAGCTTATCTTTGCATTGTTTTCTTGAGTGGAATAGCTTGGTAATCTTTTGGTAGTTTGTTGAACTCAAAAAAGTTTATTATGCAAAATACTTTTTAGTTGGTAGCAACTTTATTAAAGTGAAGATGCTCATGTAAGTACTCTAAGGCTAAATATTAAAACATATTTCTAGTATAAAAATATTAATTTTTAGACTAAAAAGTTGTTTTAAAAAGCAAAAAAAAAGTCGTCACAAATGAAGCCTAAATATGTTTAATATAGTAACATATTCCTTTTAGCTTAGATTTTCATTTATTTGGACCTGGCAAGCAATTTGCTTTGTCGTTAGTATAGACCTAGTATTATTAAGTTTTTTGAACAATGAGCTCATGATTTGGAGAGGAATGTAAGACCAAGGTTTGTGTTAGTAGCATAATAGATAAACAAATTTTGGTCGTCAGAACTAAGACGAGTTTTTAGAATGGGACTAGTTTTGAAACAACAATGTCACAACTCATTTTGGCATGTTGGTTGAGAGCTTAGGCTATCATCTAAGAGGTCTTAGGCTCGAGTCTTTGTGGATATGATGTGTGTTTGAGTTTGCCTTAATTAGCCCCCCCCCCCCCCCCCCCCACCAAAAAAAAAGGGTTCGCCACTGAAAGCAACCCATACAAAATGGTGGTTCAACAAGAGGAAGCAAACTCTGACATGAAAAGGCAGTGCATTTGGAGCTTCTATATTATTCTTTTGAAAGTTCTGATAGGAGACCTATATAGGTTTTGCTTTCTTCAATGTTGATGAATTTTTGGTGGTTTCCAGAATGAAAAAACTCTCACCGTTTGCCCTTATCGTGAAAAATCTACATATATTTTTCACGGTTCACAAGTATTAACATATCACCGTATGTCGTCTACCATTCGCTGCATTCGAACTCCAAATCTCACCCCAAAATTCGGCAGGTGAACAGTGCGACGCCAATCTATGCAAAAAAATTGGGTTGCAGAATTTGCCGAAGAAGAGAGGCGAAAGAGGAGAAAAGCACACGAAAGAGGAGAGAGATGGTTACCTTAGTAGGAAGCACGCGAAAGAAGAAAGAAACGAAGTTCAATTGTAGATGAATTACGGCATTTTGAAGTTTTGCTACATTTTAGATCGGAAAATAGAGTTTTCAGTTGGAGATGCCCTAAACTAAATTTGAATTATAATCGGTGTAAACCGGCTTTTTTCATGAAACATATTTCAAAAAGGAGTAGTGGGAACATTGATTTATCAAGTTTGAAGAAGTTTTTTTCTAACTCAACTGTTATGCATTCAAGTTATTTGTAGTCTCTTAGCTTATTCTGCATCACCATCATCTTATCTAAGAGCATTGATCATCTTCATAAAAAAAAAAAATGCTAACCTGTTCACATCACCATAGTTTCATACATATTTGTATTTTATCAAATGGAAAAAAAGAACTCTCACAATTTCTTTAACAGGTTTGAGGAAGAGACACAACCTGGTCTTGTCGCATGTGAGGCTGCAGCTAAGAGACTGATTGAACTTGGGATGGTCTTCACTCCAATCGAAGAGGCAATCAAAGAATCTGTGGCAAGCATGAAAGCAAAGGGATTTCTAGGTCAGTCTAACCTGCAATCTTAGGTTTCGTTTGGGACGGTTTTTTTACTGTTTTTTAAAGCTGTTTTTAAGTAAAAAAATTTGTACTGAAAAATTGCTTTAAAAAGTAATAAAAAAGTCATCCCAAACAAAACCTGAGTTGAACTTGATTCTCTTTCATGAACAAAATCTTTAGCTGTAATATGCTACCATGTAATTAGGAGGAATGTCTTCCAACTACATAGATTTTTGCTTATTTTGAATATAAATTTAAAATCATGATTTATATATAAATTTTTTAATTGAAATGCAGCATTTATTAGGTCATTTTACGATCAATTCAAATCCGATTATCTCGAAGTGGCGAAAATTCTCCCTGCTCCCTGCTCTCTCTTAAACTTTACATGGAGCGTTCCGCTCTGAATTTGGACATTAATAAACATCGACAATAAGGCTTCGTCTGGGACATCTTTCTTATTGCTTTCTAAAATAATTTTTAATACAAAAGTTTTTTGAACTTGAATTTTTTGTACTTGAAAACTGTTTTAAAAAATAATAAGAAAGTTGGCACAAACGAAAGCCTAAATCCTCTTAATGTACAGCTTTAATTTGCCTTTTATGAAATATAATGTCAACAAAATCCAGTGGGAGAAAATGAATTGTGATGGTCAATGGAAAGATGCCTAATTTAGGAGAGTAGGATTGATTCCTGGAAATGTCCATATGCAGCTACGTCTGAATCTCTCTCTTTGCAATGGAGAGATTATTTTGTGCGGTGTCGAAATATGTTTGGACGTCAATTCAGACGTGCCATATCATCCCCAAATTAGTCTCCATTAGCGTCCGGACACTGCACGTAATAATTTTTTCAATGAAAGAGAGGAGATTGTTGAATAATAAGTATTATGATAATATTGATAAAAATAAATAAATGAAAAATAGCTTCAAATAAGGGGGAGAGGTTATTTTTAAGCAATTTAACAACTTTATACTAAATTATTAAATTGTAATATATTTTAAGTGTATTTTATATTAATATTTTATAAATGAGTTGTGTCAATACTTGATGAGTCAAGCAAGGTTGACTCAAGCGTGACCAGTTAATTAGCTCATTGAGCTCGATTCAAGAAGCACTTATCAAGTTGAGCTCGAGACGGCTTCCCAGTTAGCCACCCACTTGTTACTGCAAAAAAGAAAGAAAGAAAAAAAGAAGAAAAAAACTTAGAGGTTAGTAAATGAATTATTATAAAAAGTCTATATAAAAATTTAAAAATAATTAAAATTGAGAAACAACATTTTGCTATATTTTTTATTTTTGTACCAAATTAAAATAAATTTTCTGTTAGAAAACAAAAAATCAGTCCATAAGTCTACACTCCTTCAAAATCAATTTTTTTATATATCATAGAAAATATATTAATAAAATGTAATTTCTCGTGTATTGTATTATTTTATTAACATATCTATATACGAGGGATTCACATACATACAATTTTATTTCATGTTATTTACATATTTTATACTCAAAATTTTAATATTACATTCTTACCATTCATATAAAATTTTAATATCAAATATATAAGTCATATATTTCATTCTTATCACTTATATCATCCTATAAACTTTAATATTTCATTTCATGCACTCAAATTTGTTCAATGAGTGGTAAGCTTGTAATATTAAAATTTTAGGTGTTAAATATGTAAATAACATGAAATAAAATTGTATGTATGTAAATCCCCCTATATCTTATTGAGTGCCACATAATATTTTATCATGTAACTAAAAATTCAAAAAATAAATAAATAATAATAAATAGATATTTACTCACAATCCTATAAACACAATAAGGCAGTCAAGGAAGTGGCTCAATCATCTATAATATTTCATTTTGGAATGAAATAAATATTATTGAGCCTATTATTATTATTTATTTATTTAGTTATTGAGCCTATTAAATTTCCTTCTTCTAAAATTCATAAATTATATTGGCAGCTATTATTTATTTCTCTAAATAAGAAAAAACATATTATCCACTTAGATTCATGAATTATATTGTCAGCTATTATTTATTTCTCTAAATAAGAAAAAACATATTATCCACTTAGAGAAGTGAAAGCAAATAATGTATTTTTTTTAGAGATTGTTTCATTTATTGATTTGGTATTCTATGATGGATTTTTTTATATAATAAAATTATATTTAAAAGCTCTAAAATTATAGTATTTATTTGTCATCATTGATTGATGATACTTTATATTTACCATCCAAGAGAAAATAATTTAAATAAATACTTTAATAAAATTTTAATTTAATTGCTTAGGAAGTTTTAGAGTAAACATTAAAAATAAAAGAATGACATAATTAGCTTATATATATCCACCAATTTATTATATGATGTGAACTTTTAAAAAAATTATTATTTTTGCAATAATTTGACTAACAATTTTTATAATTCCAAACACCCCAAATAGAGGAATAATTATTACGTCCTCTGAACGGACGTAGAGCTAGTTCGGCCGCCAATAACATGTCACCACGTGCTCTTACTCTCTACCGTGCGGCCCGACGACTTGACCCGGACCTGAACCCGGGAATGCTATGTTCGTGTATTGCGAGGTATTACTCGGTATTTGCTCGGTATTGCTAGGTATTGCATGACAATAACGAGAAATACCGCTCTGTGAAGACCAATACCGAGCAAATACCGAGTTGTATCGAGTTGTACCGAGTTTTTCTAGAAAAACTCGGTACAACTCGGTATTACTCGGTATTTGCTCGGTATTGCTCGGTATTAGTTATTGCCAAGCAAAATCAACCAATATCTAGCAATACCTAGCAAAATCGAGAAATACCGAGCCATCCTGGGCCCGTTCTGGGTCGGATTGTTGGGGTGCGCGGTAAATAGTGAGAACGCGTGGCACGATTCTACTGATGGCCGAACGTAGAGCTACGTCCTATGACCGAACCAAATAAAAGTTCCAAATAGAGACATGAAATTTATATGAAAAGCACAATAATGCAAAATCTGCCTCAAACAACCCCTCGTATCTTAAATTTATATTTATGAATAAAATTTTTATTTCATATTTAATATTTTAATTACAAATTTAAAAAAAAAAATCTTTGCATAATTTACCCCTATAGAACTGTCATATGCCATATGCGGAGCCTTCTCGATCGACCCCACCGCCGCGTTCCACTGAGCGAGGAGGCATCGTCGGCCCTTCTCCAACTTTAGAAACAAAAAAATATTTGCATTCATGACCCTATGACTTTCCGCTTTTCCACGCCCTTACTGCTCTTCTAGTTCTCGAAGAAAGCGTAGAAGAAGATAGAAGAAAAAAATTTAAATACATAAATATTTAAAATTATTTATTTATATATTTAACTTTAAATCTTTTATTAATTAAAATAAAACACTTTTTACTCCGTTCAAAATCTCAAAACCTTCTCCTCAATTCCTAAAATGCTCCATGAGGAATAAAGGTAGGGAAATCCTTCCATAATATTGTTGGAAAAGGGTAGGATTGTAAATAAAGCGAGTTTTTGATGAAAAGCTCGTGACTCGACTGGATAAGAGCTCATTCATGTTCGTCTGACAAGATAAACAAATGAGTTTGAGCACTTAAAGGAAAAAAACATGTTCGTTTAGTCTCATACCATGCATGACAACTTAATTTTACTCTATAAAATAAAAAATATTAAAAGTTTGCACGAAAGATAGCAGGCAGATTGGGTCTATTAAGGAATCATGGAAAATGGGTCAAGACGCTTGGCGGGGCTAGCAAATTGCTCAATTGTAAATAAACTAAAATTTTATTTTGTTAAATGAATGGCATGTTAATAGGCTCGACTTGTTACACGAGCCACTCGTTAATATGTTTGATCAGCCTAAAATAAGCTGAGCTCGAACAAGGGCTCATTAATAGACTCGACAAGCCTAAAATGAAAGTAGCTCAAACATGAACACGAGCTGAGCTCGAACAAGGGATTTTTAAACCTACTCGAGCTCAAACAGGTACCAAAAAAAGCTTGAATCTTATCGAGCCAAGCTCAAACACGATCTTGGAAAACGAGCTCGAGCTTGAATATGTCAGAGTTCGATTTGGCTCGATTCACTTACAGACCTAGAAAAGGGCATCAAGAGGATTGATAGAACAAAGAAGATGTAAAGAGATCACAATAAGATTTCAATGAAAAAGGCATCAACAACGATAACAACAAGAAGACATGAAGAGATCACAACAATTTTTAAGTGAAAAAGATATTAACAAATTGATCATGTGTAAAGGAGAAGAGGAATTCACATGATACGGGGGCGAAATCGGTCATAATTTTCAAAGGGGCAAACTTATAAAATAGATTGAGATAGACAAATTACCTAATGAATCGTATAATAAAAAAAATTGCCCCCTGTGGGCTCAAAGGGGTTCCGCCCCTGACATGACCCATGGAGAGTTAAGTGGAAAAATATATATTATTTTTTTATTATTTAAAGAATTAAATATTTTATGAAAAAAAAATGAAAAATTATATATTAAACAATTTAGATAATTTTAAGCGTAGGGAAGACCAAATAAATAAGCTGGCGAAGTTTTTAGTTTTTTACTCATACTTCCACCTTCACTCGTCAGTGGTCACTGCCTAACGTTAGGCAGCTTTTCATCGCCATTTCTCCTATAAAAAACACGTAAATCAGTGAAGCTAAGTCGCCTTCTTCATCCCCTTCTCCTTCCTCTCCTTCTCCATTTCCCTTCTTCCATTCCTAGAAAACCAGTAAAGCTCAAGCTAGAGATCATGGGGAGCATGGATGAGTACCCTTCCTCGCGAAAGCAGAGCCATCAGCAGCAACAGAGCACAATCCGATCAAAACTAAAGCTTGTTCTCCTCCTCGTCTCCTCCAATCTCCTCACCATCTACCTCTTCTCTTCAAGTAGTCCCCTCAGCTTCCGTTGGTCGGATCACGTCCCGGTGATCCATCTCTGGGACTCTCAATCCCTCCTACGGGAACTCAACTCCACGCAACTCCGCCTCTCTCAAGCTCAGTCCCAGTTATCCGATCTTCGCCGCCGGCTCCTCACTTCCAACTCACTCCTCGAAACGCTCCTCACTGAGCTCGGCCGCATCCGCGGCGGAGCTTCCAACTCCGACGAAGAGCTATCCGGCGAGCTCAAACTCGCCGTGGGACCACACAAACTACCCCTCGGATTCACCTCCCAGCTCGACACCGACGAGCTCTACCCCTCCCTCGGCGCCGCTTGCCGTCGCTTCCAAGACGAGCTTGCCCAATACATGAATTACCCCATCGGCGGCGAGTGCCCCGTCGACGACATCTTCGCCCAACACCTAATGCTCAAAGGCTGCGAACCTCTCCCTCGCCGGCGATGCCATCCCAAATCCCCTTCCGGCTACATCCCTCCCGCGCCCTTCCCTTCCAGCCTCTGGTCCATCCCCCCCGACACCAGCATCGTCTGGGAACCCTACACCTGCAAGAACTACAGTTGCCTCGTAAACAGAGGGAAAGCAAAAGGCTCTTACGATTGCAAGGACTGTTTCGACCTCGCCGGCCGGGAAAAAACCCGCTGGCTCTTCGACAACGGCGGGCTAGATTACAGCATCGACAACGTCCTCTCGCTTCGCCCGCCCGGCACCATCCGCATCGGCCTCGACATCGGCGGCGGAAGCGGCACCTTCGCCGCTCGAATGAGGGAACGCAACATCACCATAGTCACCAGCTCGATGAACTTCGACGGTCCGTTCAATAGCTTCATTGCATCGAGAGGGCTTGTGCCTCTTCACATCAGCGTTGCGAATCGATTGCCGTTCTTCGATCACACGCTCGATATTGTTCATTCGATGCATGTGTTGAGCAATTGGATTCCCGATCTGGTTTTGGAGTTTGCTTTGTTCGACATCTTTAGGGTTTTGAGGCCCGGGGGGTTGTTCTGGCTGGATCATTTCTTCTGCGTCGGGAAGGAGATGAACTCGACCTACGTGCCGATGTTCGACAGAATAGGGTTCAGGAAGCTGAGATGGGATGCGGGGAGGAAGCTCGATAGGGGGATTGAGAAGAACGAGTGGTACTTGTCTGCTCTGCTTGAGAAGCCCATGACATGAGGAAGAGGAAGAGGAAGAGGAGAGGAAGAAGAAGAAGAAGATGACAATACTCTATTTGAATTTATTTCCTTAAAAAAAAAATTGTGTTAAGCAAATTATATGAGATGAATTTGGAGATTATTGAGTTACTTTGAGATTAGTGTAATACAAATTATTTATATGAAAAATTGATCTCAAAATAAATTCGACGATTTTCAAGCTTATTTCGATGCAAATTATGTCAGAATATTTTAACAAATTTTACATTAGCGATTGCACGACAAAGGTGTTGTGCATTTTCTTAGCATTCTTAAGCGGTTGTATTAGTAATAGATCTGATGGTGGGACTGTGATATTAGGTGATCAAGTCATTAAAAAGAGTGTATGTTTTAGATATCTCAGACTGATTATTCAGAGCGATGGTGAAATAGATTTGGATACTCTTAGTGGAGTTTTAAGTTAGATGGTTGCATTGGAGGAATGCATCGGGCTTGTTGTGTCGTAGAAAAGTAACCCTCAAATTTAAGAGAAAATTTCATGAGATAATGGTGAGACATACAATTCTTCATGGCGTAAAACATTGGCCATTAAAAAAGAAACGTAAAATCACATCATTAAGTGTTTTGGAGATGAGGATGCTCAAATGGATTAGAGGCTTTACACTTAGAGAGAATAAGAAATGAGTATTTACACGAAAAGGTGGCTTTAGTGGCATATTAGATTATAGAGCGCCTTAGATGGTTTGGTCATATAAATTGTCATCCATTAAATGAAAAAATTATTTTGTGCTGAGTCCAGATATAGAGTTGCGTTCAGACTGTAAGTGTGCATAGTCATGGTTACTTTAAAATCCAATGGTGTTTTTTGTAGCAGTCCAATGGTTTGGTTTACTATACATTGTGTACAGTGTACTTTTACTTTTATATACAATGTGTACATGATATATATATATATACATTGTATATACTCACATGTCCGGACGCAACTCTGAATCCGAATTTCGCAAAAAATAATCTCCTTCAATGGAACTTTTATTTGGTTCGGTCACCTAGCATAGCTCTACGTTCGGACGCCAGTAAATTAGTGCCACGTGTTCTCACTATTTACAGTGCGGCCCGACAACACGACCCGGAACGGAGCCGGGATTGCTATGTTTGCGTATTGCTAGGTATTACTCGGTATTGCTAGGTATTGGTCGATTTTGCTAGGCAATAACATGAAATATCATTCTGTGAAGACCAATACCGAGAAATGCCGATTGGTATTGGTATTGACATAGCGGTATTTCTTGTTATTACCAAGCAATACCTAGCAATACCGAGTAATATCGAGCAATACCGAACAATCCCTAGAGCAATACCGAGCAATACGCGAACATAGCAATCCCGGGTCAGGTCGTCAGGCCGCGCTGTAAAGAGTAAGAGCACGTGGCGACATATTATTGGTGTCCGAATGTAGAGCTACGTCAGGTCACCTGACTTAATAATTGTTCCCTTCAATGACCCTATTAGGACAATAGGTGTTTAGACTCTGCCTATTTTAAGAAAGGCAGAGACAAATCAAAAAAAGATTTTATTAGAAAGTATTAAAGATGGCATTTTAAATTAAATTTTAATGCAAGTTTTAATATGACACAATTGACAAAAATGATTCATATAGGCGTTTCCACGTAGTAGGATAAAGGCTTATTATTGTTGATTTTATTGTTGGAGTTAGTAAATCCTATAAATTTGGATTTGATAAATTTTGTGATGATTAAATTTTAAAAGTTATTTGCTATGATGTGTTAAGTTCAATTAAAAGGTTTGTTTAGGGTGGTTCCATGTTAATTATAAGAATAGCCAAAATTTTGTTGGGAAGAAAATAATTTTTTTAATTATAAATGAATTAGTTTAATAATAATTAGTATACGGAAAATTTCAATTAATCATTAAGTAAAAATTTGCGAACCTAATTGAATACAATAATTTATGTTTAGTTCATTTAAATCACAAATAATATTAATTTTGTTAAGTTAGGATCTTTTAATTAGTTATGAGATTAATTATTTTAAATTAATGTATTTGTATCTTAAAAATTAATAAATTTAACTAATAAATTTTTAATCAACAATGATTAAATCTATTAAGTATCAGTTATTATAAAACAATATATCAAATAATCATTAATTAGTAATTAATTTATCTAATAAATTAAGTTTGTTTACTCAGTCAAGCAGTGAATAAATCAATTTATTTTAGTAAATATTTTAAAAATGTTTAATATATATTATTATGGTTGATTATTTCTAATATATATAATTTATTTGATTTATTATTAATACTTTTTATCAACTTATATAAAATTAATTAAATCATAATTAATATATTAGTTTATATCTTAATGTCACTTCTACCCTAATTCTCGAAACTTTCCTCACAGAGTATGAGGAAGTCACGACATAAGCCTCGATAGCGAGAGATTATTCTGTGTGGAGTCCGGACCGAAGCTACGTCCAATTTTTGTGAGTACGCGCAGCAAAATCACAGCAAAAACACATTGGTGAACAGGAACTTCATTTTTATTGTGCATACTCACATAAACTAGACGGTTCTCCCCCCCCCC